>NW_025133182.1:0-1159 GCF_004010195.1 Chiloscyllium plagiosum
CTCCCAGCACCTTCCGCTGCCACCGCAAGACCTATAAAACCTGCGCCTACACCTCTCGACTGTTATCCATCTATGGCCACAAAGGATCCTTTCGCATCCGACAGAAACTTATCTGTGCCTTAGCCAATGTCATCTACACTGTCCTTTGCACTCAATTTGGTCTCCTGTACATCAGAGATACTGGACGCCATCTTGCAGATGATTTCAGACTACATCGCTGGTAAACCCGCAGCAATCACCACCACTGCTCCATGTTGAACACTTCTACTCCGCCTTCCACTCCATCAAGGACATGCAGGTCCTGGCTTCTTCATCGAGTGAGAATAACCAGCTGAAATCTTGAGGAAGACGCCTCATATTCCGCTGTGGGACACTGCAACTGAACAGGTCAATGTAGACTTCAACATTTTTCGCATTTTCTCTCGCCCTCCATTATCACAATCCGAAGCCTCCAACTCGGCACCGCACCCTTGACCTGTCCTTCATCTTTCCCTTTTTCTGGTCGGCTCTCCTCTCTGACCTATCACCTTCTATCTCACCTTCACCTGTCTATCACATTCTCAGCTACCTTGCCCTCAGCCCCAACCTCTTTCCATTTATCTCTCAAACACCCAGCCCAGAAGCCTCATTGCTCATGAAGGGATGATGTTCGAAAAGTTGATTTTCCTGCTCCTCGGATGCTCCCTAACCTGTTGTGCTTTGCGAGCATTACATTCCCAGTTAGAAAACAGTCTGACACCATCGTACTCAAAGAATCAGCATGATGGGTAATGTTTCATGAAGCACTATCACCATCCCTGTGTATATCTTGTCCCATCGGCAGGACAGACCTAAATGTGATGGGGGTTCCCTGGGTTAAAGTTAGGGAAGAGCATACCTTGCAGATCCCCGACATTGATTTCAGGACCCGGGAAATCTCATGCTAACAGGTCAAAGGTGGTCAAGGAAATCGCCTGAGGATGGATATATCCTGCTCCTCTCCATCCCACCTCTCAGTGGTAACTCAGTTCCCTTTGACTTTGAAAACAACTCAAAGGAAGCACTGCGGGTGAGAAGGACACAGAACGTACTCCGGGTCTGGGAATTTATGGCCAACACCAAGTGTGTCTCCACACAACCACCACTAACTGAGCAGGGAGAGACATCAAATACACAACAA
>NW_025133183.1:0-1159 GCF_004010195.1 Chiloscyllium plagiosum
GCAAAAGTTTCTATAAAAATATAAAACGAAAAATCAGTGGCTAAAGTAAAGATTGGTCCTTTCGAGGATGAGAAGGGACATTTAGTTATGCGATGTGATGAAATGACCGAGGCATTGAACAGGTATTTTGTGTCAGTCATCACAGTGAAGTATGCTCATAACACGCCACTAAGTGGCAAAGAGAGAAATGCAGGTGAGGACCTGGAAACAAACATTATTACGGAAGAGGTAGTGTTAGGTAAGCTAATGGACTGAGGATGGACAAGTCTCCTGGCCGTGAGGGAATGCATCTCAGGGTATGAAAGGAGATGGCGGGAGAAGCAGCAAGTGCTGTAGTGGCAATTTTCAAATTCACTAGACTGCGTGGCAGTTCCAGCAGATTGGAAAACAGCTGGTGTGACACCACTCTTTCAAAAGGGAGTTGGATAAAAAATTGGGAATTATTGATTAGTTAGCTTAATTTCTGCAGTTGGGAAGATGTTTGAATCTATTAACAAGGAAGAGGTAGCAGGGCTTCTCTATAGAAATTGGACAGATGCAACGTAGGTTCATGAAGGTTCAAGCAGAGATGTTATGTTGCAGCTGTAAAAGGTGCTGGTGAGGCTATCCTTGGTGCATTGCGTGCACTTTTGGTCCCCTTACTTGAGAACGGATGTACTGGCACTAGGCGGAGTGGGGGGTGGGGGAGCGACGGTGGAGAGGAGATTCACTACGTTGATTCCGGAGTTGAGGGGACTAGCCTATAAAGGGAGACTACGTCGATTAGGATTATTTTCTTTGGAATTTAGAAGAATGAGCGGGGAATCTTACTTTGAACGGAATAGATTAGGTAGAATTGGAAAGGATGCTTCCACTTGCGGGTGAAATTCTGACAGGAGGTCATAGCCTCAGGATTGGAGGGAGCAGATTTAGGACTGAGTTCCGAAGGACCTTCTTCACCCAGACGGATATTACTATTTGGAAAACTTTGCCCAGTGAAGAACTTGATGCTGGTAAAACAAAGGTTTTTCATAGCTAAGAGCGATACTTCTTTTGAACAATAAATGAATAAGGGATAGAGTGAGAGGGCGAGTATGCGGATTTGAGTCTTTAGAAAGATCAGCAATGATGTCATTGAACGGCATAACAGGCTTGAAGGGTCGGACAGCCTACTCCTGCT
>NW_025133184.1:0-1159 GCF_004010195.1 Chiloscyllium plagiosum
AATAATAGATGAGAAACTGAATAATGATTAAGAGTGTGGGCAAACAAGTGGCAGGTGAAGTACAACTTGGGAAAGTGCGAGGTGATGCACATTAGTATGAAGAAGACAGGCATGGACGACTTTATAAGTGGAGAGAAATATCAGAAGTCTGAAGTGCTAAGAGAGTTGCGAGTTCCAGTCCAGGATTGTCTCTAGATCAACTTGCAGGTAAAGTCAGCAATTAGGAAGGTGTTGTATTTGGTGCACAGTGTGTTTGAAATCTTATATTCAGCAAAAGAACTGAGTTAACTCTTACAAACAATATTTGTTTATTGAACACAATTAATATTAGAACAATAAAACGCATTACAACACAATGATAAACGCTACAAATTATCGTATGCTTTAACCTAACTTTGGATGGTCACAAACCATCCCACTAAAAGTTGACCTGGCTCGAATTGGTGATGTCTTCTTGTTCTGATGATCTTGGAGGTGTCTTCTCATTCCCTGATTATTCTCGGGTTACTGAACTGTGTGATTCTTATCCTTCCAAAGCTTCACATCCTTTAGGGAAGGGAAGGAGGATCTGTCAATGGAATGATCAGGTTCATTTACCCTGATTAATCAGACTCAACCATGGGTTGGTTCAAGGGCAACACTCCGTTGTCCCATTCAGGTCCACCTTCAGGTGAGTATTACAGGTTCTGGAGCTGTCAGGTATGTTTGCAAACCATCTGTGGGTAGCTGCAGCCTGTCTGTATTCTGCAGCATGTGGATTATCACAGAGACTTTAGTCAAGGCTGGGATCCATTACCAAGCATGCATTAATCATTGTTCATTTTTGTAACTCCATGGTTAATTTATTATTGCCCATCATACGATTATTTTTTCAGGTGGCCCACGCCGTCAGAAAGGCAAATACAGTGATGGCATTTATTTTTAGAGGACTTGAATATTAAAGCAGGGATGGATTTCTGAGGCACGATAAGACTCTGGTCAGACCACATTGGAGTATTTTGTACCGTTTTGTGCCCCATATTTAAGGAAGGATGTACTGCCCCTAGAGCATGTTTAGACGAGGTTTTCAAGAATGGTCCCTGGAATGAAAAGCTTAACATATGAGGTCTCTAGGTCTATACTTGCAGGAGTTTATAAGGATGAAGGTGGATCTAATTGA
>NW_025133185.1:0-1159 GCF_004010195.1 Chiloscyllium plagiosum
AGCGTTATACTGCACCCGGGGAAGGGGATATACAGCATCCGGGGAAGGGGTTACACTGCACCCAGAGAAGGGGATATACTGCACCCGGGGAAGGGGATATACTGCACCCGGGGAAGGAGATATACTGCACCCAGGGAAGGGGATATACTGCACCCAGGGAAGCGATATACTGCACCCGGGGAAGGAGATATACTGCACCCGGGGAAGGGGATATACTGCACCCGGGGAAGGGGATATACTGCACCCGGGGAAGGGGTTACACTGCACCCGGGGATGGGGTTATACTGCACCCGGGGAAAGGGATGCACTGCACCCGGGAAAGGGGATATACTGCACCCGGGAAAGGGGATACAATGCACCCGGAGAAGGGGTTATACTGCACCCGAGGAAGGGGATATTCTGCACAAGGGAAGGGGATATACTGCACCCGGGGAAGGGGATACAATGCACCCAGGGAAGGGGTTATACTGCACCCGAGGAAGGGGATATTCTGCACAAGGGAAGGGGATATACTGCACCCAGGGAAGGGGATATACTGCACCCGGGGAAGGGGATATACTGCACACAGGGAAGGGGTTATACTGCACCCGGGGAAGGGGATATACTGCACCCGGGGAAGGGGATATACTGCACCCGGGGAAGGGGATACACTGCAAGCGGGGAAGGGGATATACTGCACCCGGGGAAGGGGATATACTGCACCCGGGGAAGGGGATACACTGCAAGCGGGGAAGGGGATATACTGCACCCGGGGAAGGGGATATACTGCACCCGGGGAAGGGGATATACTGCACACGGGGAAGGGGATATACTGCACCCGGGGAAGGGGATACACTGCACCTGGGGAAGGGGATATACTGCACCCGGGGAAGGGGATATAATGCATCCGGGGAAGGGGATATACTGCAACCAGGGAAGGGGTATACTGCACCCGGGGAAGGTGAAATACTGCACCCAGGGAAGGGGTATACTGCACCCGGGGAAGGTGATATACTGCACCCAGGGAAGGGGATATACTGCTCCCGGGGAAGGGGATACACTGCATCTGGGGAAGGGGTTATACTGCACCCGGTGAAGGCGTTATGCTGCACCTGGGGAAGGGGATATACACCATCCGGGAAGGGGTTATACTGCACCCGAGGAAGGGGATATACAGCAC
>NW_025133186.1:0-1159 GCF_004010195.1 Chiloscyllium plagiosum
TGTCAGAATTGCGACAGAAGCAACACTCTGTACAGCACATCCCCGCCCCCATCATTTTCTACCTTTCCCTGTCTCGCCTGAAGTCACTAAATCCTGGAATATTGAATAGCCACTCCTGCCCGGCTCTCAATATGTCTCCGTGATAGCAACGGCATCATATCTTCATTTATGCCAGTAATTCGTCTGCCTTGTTCATCCGACTCTGTCATTAAAACGAATACCATCCAACGTTGCTATCTCCCTTCTGACGTTACCGGCCTATAGTTTCTCTGCCTCCTTGACTCCCTTGCTGTGTCCTCTAACTTTAGCCTTTCACATTGTCCTGCTGATCTTTCTGTGTGGATCCCAGCTTCTCCAGCACTCTGCACAATTATGATTCCTGTGTCCATTAACCAAAAGAAACCTTGATATATGAGAACGGATTGTATTTGTTATGAAATTCGTCAGATAATATATGTGATGTGTTTCCTAAAGGTCCAGATATTCTCCCACCAACCCTTCTCCTAACTGTGAGCTCCAGTGAAGAAATCGCAAGCAGCAAGTTTGCAACCGTCATCTGTTCAATCATCGAGTTCCATCCGAAGTCAATCTCCGTGAGTTGGTTGAAAAATGGCCGACCCTTGGATTCTGGCTTCTTCACGTCTCCCGTGTGTGAGGCAAACGGGAACTTCTCGGTGACGAGTCGGCTGATGGTCCCTTATGGTGAATGGTATAACAGTGCGGTCTATACCTGCCACGTCACTCATGGAGAGAACACTCAAAGTAAAAACATCACCGCACTCCAGGATAAGAGACACAGACTGAGAGAGCTACAAATCATTCTGAACTCTGATGTGACTCAAACACACTAATTTATCAGGCATAGTAAACAGCACGGTACAGCTTCTCATTTCCAAACATGCCACGTATCTCATTTCAGTCTGAGTGATACATTAGCATTGCTCATAATTCAACCTTTTGGCAAGTCAGAAAAGCAGGTTTCCTCTCTGTTGAAGATAGATATATAGACAGTGAGCTTTGTTAAATAGTTTGTTGCCTGACCATGCTGGGAGAGGCATTCAGAGTGCTGAATGCTTGCCTGGTAGCTGCTTCAAGGATAAGTTTCGGGTGGAGGGGGGGTACTGGAGAGATATGTGATTGAAACATAGAAAATACTGAG
>NW_025133187.1:0-1159 GCF_004010195.1 Chiloscyllium plagiosum
GTGTTAGACAACTTGAGTATATGTGAAAAAAAATCATTTTTTGAAACATTGCATCTTACACCTATCAGGAGAATTTGCAAGAACACTTTTTAAAAGAAATAATTCATAGGATGTTTGAGTCGCTAGTTTGTCCAGCATTTATTGCCTATCCCTAGTCCTCGAGCATTGTTTATAAAAAGGTTTCCATCATGTTACAGACTGGCCAGTCATGTTTTCTGACCGAGAACAGGCCTTTGTATTGAGCCTTGAACAACGGCTGTTTTCTTTATGGTCTGCAGAAATTTCACTTAATGTGCCTCAGTGTGGTCTTCATATTATCAGTCACATGTGTTGAAAGGTATAAAATTATTTAGTTAGCACAGTTAAAGATCTAATAAATATCTAAATATATAAATACTTACTTGGTGCTGCATTAACAGCACAGAAGCAAATTGCAAGAATTACCAGGAACATGGTCCTCTCAGTGTCAGTGCCTAGACAGTGGACAATTACATAATAGATTCAGCTTGTGATTGAAGTTAAATGTTAAACACACAAAATTCTTTGCATTTTGTTTAGAGTTACTATTTTGATTTTTTTTTGACAGAAAAACTTTGCACCTAAATTAAAGTTTGCCCTGGTAAAATTCTTATGCATATACTGACATATCCACACCATTTCTACATTTAAAGTAAAATCAACAGTCACACACAGTTCGATTTAGTTATCAAGTAAACCAAAATTCACAATTATTGTTCTTTAATTTCTATATTCCTTCAATTTACCTGAGGCTTAGAAGAGCTAAAGTCGTGTTTCTGTGGAGATTCTTTGATCTTGTTTCTGACTTTGGACTCTTTGCATTTGGACACAGTGCAACCTGAAATTTAAAGAACTAATTTACTGACGTCATAGACTGTAGGAAAGACCATCTCAACCTTTGTAATCAATGCAAACTATTGGGACACAGTGATAAGGATGTTTGTCATGATACATTGAAAACATTATCAAACCTTACAAACTGAGTTTGCTATATTCAGTTAAATACAACTCAAGTTGGATCATGCTCTACCTATAGAGCCCACTCAACTATATTATCTCAACCTAAGATGAACTGTCACGCAGTAGAATCATAGAATCCCTCCAGCAGATATAGAAGCCGTTCGGCCAATTGTGTCTGCAC
>NW_025133188.1:0-1159 GCF_004010195.1 Chiloscyllium plagiosum
AAGTCAACGTTTCAGTCCTGAAGAAGGGTTAATCCCCAAAACGATGACTACTCCACATTCTGGTGCTGCCTGGCTTGCTTTATTATCCCAACCTCCTGCTTGCCTGCTTCGGCATGCAGTTTCGTGGCTCAGTGGTTACCACTGCAGCCTCATCGTGCCGGGGGCCCAGGTTTGATTGCAGCCTTGGGTGACTGCATGTGAGGAGTTTGCACTTTCTCCCAGCGTCTACGTGGGTTTTCTCTGGGTGATCCTGCTTTCTTCCATAAACCAAAGATGTGCAGGTCTTGTGGGTTGGCCATGTTTTCTTGCCCGTAGAGTTAGGGACATTAGTCAGAGGGAAATGGGTCTGCATGGGTTACTCTTCGGAGGGTCGGTGTGGACTTGTTGGGACAAATGGCCTGTTTTCACACTGAAGCTAATCTCGTCTGCGCTACTTTTGTCAGTAACGAATGGCAGAGTAGACTCGACGGGCCGAATGGCCTAACTTCTGCTCCGATAGTCTTGCGGTCTTAGGTTTCTCTGGATCATTTCACTTGGCAATGAGCAGACCCAGGCTTATTGAGCAGCACTGTGCACTGAAAGCAAAGCTCATAGGATGGTTGAACTCCGCCAATGTGGAAACAGGTCCTTCAGCCCAATACATCCGAACTGATCTTCCGAAGAGTAACCCAGTCAGATGCATTTTCCTACCCTCCCTAAATTGCACACATACCCCGAAGGGTGGAATTATTCCTGGGTTCTTGGTGCCATGAGGCAGAGAAGCCAGCCCTGAGCCACCAAGGGGTTGTGGTTGTGGGGTGTAGGGGAGGCAATTGCAGTCCAGCAGATAATAAAAACAGCCCAACTACTCTCCCACTGCACCCACTATCAGGACTGGCAGGAGGTTCAGTCCTGGGGGGTGACCGAAGGCAGCGCGTCACCGGTGGGATCTGATTGCTGGAAGCGTTGGTGCCCCTGCTGGTGCTTCCGCAAGTTGTAGGAAAATATGAACCTCTTCCCACACTCGGGCGAGCTGAAGGGCCTCTCCCCAGTGTGGACACACTGGTGCTTCAGCAGGGCGGAGGAATTGCTGAAGGCCTTCCCGCACTCAGGGCAGCAGAATGGCCTCCTACCCCCCTTCGCCACCGCCCTCCGCCTCCAACCCCCCGTGGATCAGCTG
>NW_025133189.1:0-1159 GCF_004010195.1 Chiloscyllium plagiosum
AGAGGGGCAGATCACCCACACATTGGGAAGGATAGCAGGGTCCCTGAGAGGGGAAGATCACCCACACATTGGGAAGGATAGCAGGGTCCCTGAGAGGGGAAGATAACCCACACAATGGGAAGGATGGCAGGATCCCTGAGAAGGGGACAGATCACCCACACATTAGGAAGGATGGCAGGGTCCCTGAGAGGGGGCAGACCACCCACACAATTGGAAGGATGGCAGGGACCCGGAGAGGGTGCAGTTTATCCACATATTGGGAAGGATGGCAGGGTCCATGAGAGGGGGCAGATCACCCACACATTGGGAAGGATGGCAGAGTCCCTGAGAGGGGACAGACCACCCACACATTGGTATGGATTGCAAGGTTACTGAGAGGGGGCAGATCACCCATACATTGGAACGGAGAGCAGGTCTCTGAGAGGGACAGATCATCCACGCATTGGGAAGTATGGCAGTATCCCTGAGGTGAGGATGGATCACCCACATATTGGGAAGGATGGCAGGGTGACTGAGAGGGGGGACAGATCACCCAAACATTGGGGAGGATAGCAGGGTCCCTGAGAGGGGGCAGATCACCAACACAACGGGAAGGATGGCAGGGTCCCTGAGAGAGAGACAGATCACCCTGACATTGGGAAGGATGGCAGGGTCACTGAGAGGGAGACAGATCACCCATACATTGGAAAGGATGGCAGTGCCCCTGAGAGGGGCTGATTACACACACATTGGGAAGGACGGCAGGTTCCCTGAGAGGGGGCAGATCACCCATACATTTGGAAGGATGGCAGGGTGCCTGAGAGGGGGCAGATTATCCACTTATTGGAAAGAATGGCAGGATCCATGAGAGGGGGCAGATCACCCAGACAATATGAAGGAAGGCAGTGTACCTGAGATGGGGCCCGATCACGCACACATTGGGAAGGATAGCAGTGTCCCTGAGAGGGACAGATCACTCACACATTGGGAAGGATGGCAGTGTCCCTGATAGGGGACAGTTCACCCAAAGATTGGGAAGGATGGCAGGGTCACTGAGAGGGGGCTGATGATCCACATAATGGGAAAGATGGCAGGATTACTGAGAGGGGTCAGATCACCCATGCATTGGGAAGGATAGCAGGGTCACTGAGAAGGGGCCAATCACCCACACAATGGGAAG
>NW_025133190.1:0-1159 GCF_004010195.1 Chiloscyllium plagiosum
AAAGAATGGCGCAAGAGTTTGTTCACATATTTATAGGTTTCAGAGAGAATAGTAAGGTAAAACAATGACTGCAGATGCTAGAAACCAGATTCTTGAGTAGAGTGGTGCTGGAAAAGCACAGCAGTTCAGGCTGCATCCGAGTAGCAGGAAATTCCGACCTTTCGGGCAAAAGCCCTTCATCAGGAGTACTGGCAGAGAGCCTGAAGGGTGGAGAGATAAATGTGAGGAGGGTGGGGGTGGGGAGAAAGTAGAATAGAGTACAATCGGTGAGTGTGGGTGGGGATGAAGGAGACAGGTCAGTGAGGAGAGTGGGGGAAGGTAGCTTCAGGGCAGAGGAAATGATCTGGGAGTTGCAGTGGAAGAGGACTCCATGAGATTGTTGTAGAGAGAGGTGGAAAATTTCTTCAAGGCAGGCATCCTTGCAAGAGGATTCGCAGTAGAGTTAAAGTCAACTCGGTAAAAATAATTACTTCAGATGCTGGAAACAAGATTCTGGAGTAGAGTGGTGCTGGAAAAGCACAGCAGTTCAGGCATCTTCCGAGGAGCAGGAAAATCCGACGTTTCGGGCAAAAGCCCTTCATCAGCAATACAGGCAGAGCGCCCGAATGGTGGAGAGACAACAGAGAGAAGAGTGCAAATTGGTGCACTGGAGAAGACGAAATAGGGAACAACGAAATGGTGCAGGTTAACAAGCACTTTGCATCAGTTTTCACAGTGGAAGACAACAACAAAATATGTGAATTAATAGACACGTAGGGAAGAAGTGAATGAAATACCAACAATAACCAGAAGATGCCAGGGAAGCTGCAAGGTCTGAAGGGATTAAGTCATTGAGACCAGATGGACTGCATTCCTGATTTCTGAAGGAGATTGCTGAGGAGATTGTGGACGCATTGGTCGTGATCAGTCAGGAGTCATCGGCGTCAGGGTGGGTCCCAGATGAGTGGAAATGTTTAAATGCAACACCCCTGCTGAAAGAAAGGGGAGAGACAGACACAGACTACTGTCGGCCATGCTAACGACAGTATTGCACCGTACTTGGAAATGGATTGTAAAATACACCAAAGTCTGCATGTCTTCATCAAGTAGACGTCATGTCTGACAACTATGCTAGATCTCTTTGAAGAAGTACCAAGTAAGTTAGGCAAAGCAGAGCCAG
>NW_025133191.1:0-1159 GCF_004010195.1 Chiloscyllium plagiosum
TAATTCACAATGCCTGGTTGCATGGAATATTTGCCCTGTTTCCATGCTGGGTAAAAACAAGGACTGCAGATACTGGGATCCATGCTGGGTAAAAACAAGGACTGCAGATACTGGGAACCAGATTCCAGATTAGAGTGGTGCTGGAAAAGCACAGCAGTTCAGGCAGCATCCGAGGAGCAGGAAAATCGCAGTTTCGGGCAAAAGCCTTTCATTGGGAATAGAGCCAGAGTGCCTGCAGGGTGGAGAGATATCTCTCCACCCTGCAGGGACTCTGACTCTCTTCCTGATGAAGGGCTTTTGCCCAAAACGTCGATTTTCCTAATTCCATGCTATTCGGCCGTAAGGTTCATTGATTTAATTGATTAAGCCCTCTGTGTAATCTTCTCTGTTCACTATATAACCAATCTTGGTATCATGTGCAAACCAAATAACGGCGCCTTCTAAATTCTCATCTGTATCATTTATTGAATGACAAACAATAATGGATCCAGCACAGATCCCTGTGGAAACGCGCTGATCAAAAGCCTCCATTCCGAAACAGAGCCCTCCTTGGCAATATTATCTGAAGCCAGTCGACATACAATCGCATGCCCACACACATTCATGCACATGCACGTGCATACACGCATACGTGCATTCATGCAAGGAGAAGGCAGATTAGGATGAAAAAGATGGGAGCTACGATTGAATAGCAGAGTGGTGTCGATGGGCCAAATCGCATAATACTGCTCAAATTTCATACTTCCTATGGCATGTATAAATTTGTGTGCGCGTGCGTTTGTGTGTCTATGTCTTTTTGTATTTGTATTTTTGTGTTTGTGTATATATTTTAATATGTCTATGTGCTTGGGTGTATCTGTGAGTGTGCTTTGAGTATGTTTGCATGTGCATGTGTGTGTGTGTCTCTCTGCATGTGTCTGCGAGTGTGTTTGTGTGCGTGTGGTTGCATGCACATGTGTTTGTGTGCGTGTTTATTTGTGTGTCTGTGTGAGTTTGACTGAGACTGTGTGTCCGTTTTTGTGTGTGTGTCTCTGTTTTTGTGTGCTTCTCAGTGTTTTCAGAAATGGGAATATCAATGCACATAACTGCAATTTTCAACCTGTTTGTCATTCATCTTTGCATCATCGTATAAGTAACTTTGTTCAGCTCATAAACGTGT
>NW_025133192.1:0-1159 GCF_004010195.1 Chiloscyllium plagiosum
CGCGCACACACACACAGACAGACACGCGCACACACACACAGACACGTGCGCACACACAGACAGACACGCGCGCACACACACAGACATACATGTGTACACACACACAGACATACACGCGCGCGCACACACACACAGACAGACACGCGCGCACACACACAGACATACATGTGTACACACACACAGACATACACGCGCGCGCACACACACACAGACAGACACGCGCACACACACAGACAGACACGCCCGCGCGCACACACACAGACATGCCCGCGCGCACACACACAGACATACACGCGCGCGCACACACACACAGACAGACACGCGCACACACACAGACAGACACGCGCGTGCACACACACAGACAGACACGTCCGCGCGCACACACACAGACATACACACGCACACACACAGGCATACATGCGTACACACACAGACATACACGCGCGCACACACACACAGACATACACGCGCGCGCACACACAGACATACACGCGCACACACACACACAGACATACATGCACAC
This sequence comes from Chiloscyllium plagiosum, assembly GCF_004010195.1. NCBI lineage: Eukaryota > Metazoa > Chordata > Chondrichthyes > Orectolobiformes > Hemiscylliidae > Chiloscyllium > Chiloscyllium plagiosum. The sequence goes on from NW_025133192.1 coordinate 524, forward strand.
ACACACAGACATACACGTGCGCACACACACTGACATACATGCACACACACACAGACACGCGCACACACACACAGACATACACGCACACGCACACAGACACGCGCGCACACAGACATACACGCGCGCGCACACACAGACACGCGTGCACACACACAGACATACACGCGCGCGCACACACAGACAATAATGCGTACACACAGACATACACGCGCGCACCCACACAGACATACACGCGCGCGCACACACAGACACGCGTGCACACACACAGACATACACGCGCGCGCACACACAGACATACACGCGCGCACCCACACAGACATACACGCGCGCGCACACACAGACATACACGCGCGCGCACACACAGACAGACACGCGCACACACACACAGACATACATGCACACACACAGACATACACGCGCGCGCACCCACACAGACATACACGCGCGCACCCACACAGACATACACGCGCGCACCCACACAGACATACACGCGCGCATACAGACATACACTCACGCACACACACGCGCGCGCACATACACACAGACAGACACGCGCACACACACACAGACATACATGCACACACACAGACATACACGCGCGCGCACACAAACAGACATACACGCGCGCACCCACAC
>NW_025133193.1:0-453 GCF_004010195.1 Chiloscyllium plagiosum
ATTTAAACTCTGTCAGTGACTGGATTGGATCCTTAGTCAGTGACAAGGATTGACCCTCAGACAGTGACAGGGATTGACAATCAGTCAGTGACAGGGATTGAATCTCAGTCGGTGACAGGGATTGAATCTGAGTCAGTGACAGGGATTGAATCTCACTCAGTGACAGTTATTGAATCTCGGTCAGTAACAGGGATTGAACCTCAGTCAGTGACAGGGATTGAATCTCAGTCAGTGACAGGGGTTGAACCTCAGTCAGTGACAGGGATTGACAATCAGTCAGTGACAAGGCTTGACCATCAGACAGTGACAGGGATTGACAATCAGTCCGTGACAGGGATTGAATCTCAGTCAGTGAGAGGGACTGAATCTCAGTCAGTGACAGGAATTGAATCTCAGTCAGTGGGAGGGATTGAACCTCAGTCAGTGACAGGGATTGACAATCAGTCAGTGACA
>NW_025133193.1:485-1159 GCF_004010195.1 Chiloscyllium plagiosum
CCTCACTCAGTACAGGCATTGAATCTCAGTCAGTGACAGGGATTGAATCTCAGTCAGTGACAGGAATTGAATCTCAGTCAGTGACAGGGATTGAACCTCAGTCAGTGACAGGGCTTGAATCTCAGCCGGTGACAGGAATTGAATCACAGTCAGTGACAGGAAATTAATCTCAGTTAGTGACAGGAATTGAATCTCAGTCAGAGACAGGAATTGAATCTCAGACAGTGACTGGATTTGAACCTCTTTCAGTGACAGTAATTGAATCTCAGTCAGTGACAAGGATTGACCCTCAGACAGTGACAGTGATTGACATACACTCAGTGACAGAGATTGAAACACAGTCAGCTACAGGGATTGGATGTCAGTCAGTGACTGGAATTGGACCACAGTCTGTGACAGGGATTGAATCTCAGTCAATGACAGGGATTGAATCTCAGTCAGTGACAGCAATTTAAACTCTGACAGTGACAGGGATTGAATCTCAGTCGGTGACAGGCATTGAATCTCAGTCAGTGACCGGGATGGACATTCAGCCAGGGACAGGGATTGAACCTCAGTCAGTGATAGGTATGGTCTCTCAGACAGTGACAGGGATTGACAATCGGTCAGTGACAGGGGTTGAATCTCAGTCAGTGACAGGCATTGAATCTCAGTCAGTGACAGTAATTGAATTT
>NW_025133194.1:0-1159 GCF_004010195.1 Chiloscyllium plagiosum
ATTACAAATCCCAAGACCTTTTGTGCTTCAGACTTCTGAAACTGTTCCCATTTACAAAATAGTCTATGCCCCTATTCTTCCAGCCAAATTGCACAACCTCACATTTTCCCACGTTGTACTCCATCTGCCATTTTTTGGCCCATACTCCCAGCCTGTCCAAATCCCACTGCAGGCTCCCAACTTTCTCAAAACTACCTGTGCCTCCACCAATCTATGTGTCATCTGCAAACTCAGCAACAATGCCCTCAGTTCCTCCATCAGATCGTTAATGTATCACCGAAATAGTTGTGATCCTAACACCCATCCCTGCAGAACTCCAGAAAGCAGAGCCCTTTATCCAAACCCACTGCAGGCTCCCACCTTTCTCAAAACTATCTGTGCCTCCACCAATCTATGTGTCATCTGCAAACTCAGCAACAATGCCCTCAGTTCCTCCATCAGATCCTTAATGTATCACCGAAATAGTTGTGATCCTAACACCCATCCTTGCAGAACTCCAGAAAGCAGAGCCATTTATCCAAACCCACTGCCTCTGCCCGTCAGCCAATTCTCTTCCCATGTTATTGAGCAGCTCCCTTTGCGGTACTTTGTCAAAGGTCTTCTGGAAATCCACGTAGATCATGTCCACTGGATTTCCCTTGTCTCACTTGTTTATTACCTCCTCAATTAATTTGAACAGATTTGTCAGACACAATCTCTTCATGTTGAAGCTGTTCTAAGTCTGTCCTATTTTGCCACGCTCTTCCAAGTACACTGAGCCTCATCATTCATCATGGACTCAAAATTCTGACCAATGTCCCATGGTCAGGCTAACCAGACTAAAATTTCCTATCTTCTGCCTCCCTACCTTCTTAAATAATGTGTTACTTTAGCCATTTCCTTGTCTTCTGGGACATTCCCTGACTCCAAGTACTTCCTGAAAGATTACCAGGAATGCATGTACAATCTCGTTCAAAGCTCTTGTCTGTAGTCCACCTGGTCTGAGTGATTTATCCACCTTCAGACATTTCAGCATCGGTTGCACCTTCTCCTTCGTCATGTACATGGCACTCACCTCTTTCCCCGAGTCTCTCAAAGTTTTGTTATGCTGCTGTTGTCTTCCACTGTGAAAATGGATGCAAATTACCTGTTCAGTTCCTCTGCCATTTCTTTGTTCCCA
>NW_025133195.1:0-1159 GCF_004010195.1 Chiloscyllium plagiosum
TTAGTATGCACAACCATTGTAATTATAGAGATTCAAGGAAGGGAACCTGTGCTGTCATTGATTACAGTTAGATGGAGAGTTACAGAAGCTGACGGGGTTACAAATTTAAAAAGGGAGAGAATTTAGGTGATCAGAAGTTTAAACAAGAATAAAGAAATTTTAGAGCTCTCTAGCGCAGGTAGGAATGGAGGAGGTGCGATTTTGTGAGGAACTATAAGAGTTATAACTCGGGGAGGCTGTCAGATATAAAAGGAAAAGCTGCGTTGTCTGTATGTAGTTACAGACATGAGGCGTGTTGTAGCGTCAGCTGGAGGGTACACAGATAACAACAGTTCAAACGGCTGGTGCAGTGGCTCTGGAAGGCAGCTCAGTAGGTAACAACAATGACTGCAGATGCACGAAACCAGATTCTGGATTAGTGGTGCTGGAAGAGCACAGCAGTTCAGGCAGCATCCGAGGAGCAGTAAAATCGACGTTTCGGGCAATTGTCCTTCATCATGAATACAGGCAGAGAGCCTGAAGGGTGGAGAGATAAGTGAGAGGAGGGTGGGGGTGAGGAGGAATTAGCATAAAGTACAATAGGTGAGTGGGGGAGGGCATGAAGGTGAAATGTCACACACACACGTACACACACAAACACACACACATGCGTATACATACACATTTATGGGGTTAATTTGCACACGCTCATTTGTATTTGCATACATAATCCGCTTTGTTCCAAATACACACAATTCGTAGACAATTGGTCATTGTGGTATTTATCGCCTTCTTCTTTGCAAATGAACCCAGTCTGACTCCAGATGAAGAGACCGACAGACTCCAAACAAGACCTCGTGCCTAAAATACATTGTCTGACCGGAGGGGTCACCACCTGTCCACCGATAATACCTGAAGGTATCTCCAGGCAACGACATGAAAGAAAAGTGGACACTTTCATATTAATCAAACAAAACCTACTCCTTCATTCTAATTGATTAAAGATTTAAGAGCCATCTTAGGTGTGTTCAATTAAAGCGCATGAGTTTACACGCTTTGATCTTTTTCCTTATAAATCCAATCCCTCTCTCCCTAAGACCTGGTGAAGAAGCAGCTCTCAGAAAGCTAGAGTTTTCAAATAAATCTATTGGACTATAATCTGGTGTCGTGCAAATTTTGG
>NW_025133196.1:0-1159 GCF_004010195.1 Chiloscyllium plagiosum
TTTGACTTTTGTTATCCCATAATAGGGCATTCCCCTCAATAGTGTCCAACACACTATAACTCTTCTGCGGGTGAATAGCCAAGGAAAATCTTGCACTGCCTGCTTCACCATCCTGCTCTGCCTGGTGAACAACTATTCTCTTATTGCCCGTGATGCCTGAGTTTGTGCTCTGAGCACCTCTCTATATATGCTATCCACACTACTTTCCGCCTCACGACTGCTTCACAGTGTCACCAGACCCCGTTCCAACTCTGAAACTCCGACTTCAAAGAGCTGCAGCTGGAGACACTTCTCCACGCATTCAGGGTCATGGCACGAGAAATGTGTCTGGTATCCCACAACAAGCAAGAGGAGTACACTCCAATGTGTACCTCTCCTGTCATAAGCTAAAGAATAAATAAGCTATTTAATATTTACAATGTCAAATCCTTTTAATACAAAACTGAAGCTGCTCATGCTCTCTGTTCCGATATCAATTTCTCAAAACTTAATTTTTACTCGCAAACAGTTTCCAGAAGCTCTCTCTGTCAACCTTCCTCTCAGAATGTTCTGTTTTCTCTCCTCTGAAAATTAGCTCTTCAACTTTTTCTCATTACTCGAGGAAGGAGGGATGGAACATAACTCTAATATAACTTTTGGGACTGACAGTTCCTGAACATCAGGTTCTTCCACGACACCCTTCACACCCGCACTGACTGCAAGGCCCACTCCCAGAATGCAAGCCGGCGATGTCTCAGCAGTCGATAATTGGTTACTGTTGTGAGGCCAGCCATCTCAGTCATTATACAGGAATTCTTCAGAGTCATGTGATCAGCAGCTGCCTCACCAATGCCTTTCCCTCCACTGCCATTTCCGAAGTGGAGAAATTTGCTTATGATCACGCAATGTTCAGCAGCATTTCTGACTCATTAGGTAATGAACAGGTCTCTGCCCACATACAGAAAGACAGAATCTTGCTTGGTCTGATAATAAAAAGGAATAGGCCATTTAGAACAGAGTTGATGAGAAACCTCTTCATCCAGAGAGTGGTGGATATATGGAATGCCCTGTCCCAGATGGCAGTGGAGGCCTAGTCTCTGGATACTTTCAAGAAAGTGATGTATAGAGCTCTTAAATGTAGTAGAATCAAGGGTTATGGGGATAAAGCAGGAGCAGGATA
>NW_025133197.1:0-1159 GCF_004010195.1 Chiloscyllium plagiosum
ACCCAGCATGAGCAAAACTAATGTAGTGTAAAAGATCCCATGCAAGAACTGCACAAAACACTATATAGGACAAACAGGAAGACAGCTAACGATCCGCATCCACGAAAATCAACTAGCCACGAAACGACACGACCAGCTATCCCTAGTAGCCACACACGCAGACGACAAGCAACATGAGTTCGACTTGGACAACACTACCATTATATGGCAAGCCAAACAAAGAATAGCCAGGGTATCCCTCGAAGCATGGCACTCTATCCACAAACTCTATCAACAAACACATCGTCCTGGACCCAATATACCGGCCACTACAGCAGACAGCTGAAACTGACAACCGGAAGCACCAGGGACAGGCCACTATAAATGCCGGAGGAAACACCACAGAAGCGCTTCATAGGAGGCTCCCAAGCACTGAGGATATCACCTCGACAGGGGACGAAACGGTTGCAACAAAAACTTCCAGCTCGGCGAACAGAACCACAGCAACTTGCACCCAATAGCCATCCATGTAAAATTCGACAGCACCGAAACCACTCCCTATCCCATTACGATTCTCCAGCAGACACAAACTCTCTCTATCCCATTAACCTTGTCCAGCATTGACACCCAATCCAAAACCCTGGAAGATTCTCCAGCACTTGTAGGCAATCCCTCTTTCCATTTATCATTCTCCAGCACATTCAACTGATCAATTCCTGCAACATTCTCTCGCTCCAACACCCCCTCCCTATCTTTGTTTAAATTCTCCAGTACCTACACTACTCCCTATCCCTGTAGTGTTGTCCAGTACCGTTGGGTTGTTAAGAAGGCTTACAGTGATTTAGTTTTTATTAATAGAGGGATCGAGTTCTGGAACCATGAGGTTATGCTGCAGCTATACAAAACTCTAATGTGGCTGCACTTGGAGTATTTTGCACATTTCCTGTCACTGAATTATAAGAAGGATGTGGAAGCTTTGGAAAGGGTGCAGAAGAGACTTGCTAGGATGTTGCTTGGTATGGAAGGAAGGTCTTACGTAGGAGGGCTAACGGATTTGTGGTTGTTTTCGTTGCAGAGAAGAAGGTAGAGACGTGATGTTATAGAGACATATGAGGTAATCAGAGGGTTAGATAGGGTGGACAGGGAGAGCCTTTTTCCAAGCATGGTGAATACGAGCACG
>NW_025133198.1:0-318 GCF_004010195.1 Chiloscyllium plagiosum
GGGTAGAAAGTATGCAATGGGATTCAGACAGTGGGAGTGCAGAAAGTCTGCAATGGGGCACAAACTGGGGGAGGGCACAGCAACAAGCAATCGCATACAAACAGAGGATGGCTGTGAGTAAAGTTTCAGTAAAAATAAACAGTACAATATGCATGTGATGGAAACTTTCTGTTTTGGGGAAAAGCCAAAAAAGCAGAAATGTATTTACATGCAAGGAGAATGCAGAACTCAGTGTTACAGAGGGATTTGTGTGTCTTAGTACATGAATCACATCAAATTACCCTGAAGATGCAGCAAGTGATTTGGAAGGTAAATGTC
>NW_025133198.1:386-1159 GCF_004010195.1 Chiloscyllium plagiosum
AAAATTGCTTTCGAAACGTTTCAAAGATGTCTGTCTTTACTCATTCTTGTGATGAAGGCATGAAGGCATGAGGTTATGAAGAATTAACAGTTCAGCCTGAGAATGAGGGATGTTTTATTGACCATGTAAGACCTTGAGAAGAGTGTAGGTGGTGAATACCGGATGGATATTTCTTCTTGTGTGGGAGAATAAAACTGGGGAAATAGTTTAAGAATAAGTCAGGTTCAAAGGAAAGGTCATTGGACAGAAACATTGAACTGTGAATTCTCTTCCTACATGCTGACAGACAGGTTGAGATTTTTCAGCAATTACTGTATATGTTTAAGAATATTCATTTTATTACAGATATTGTGAAGACATGAAACGCTTATTTTTACATTATGCAAGTACATATTAACACATCTTCAAAACAAGTAGGACCATTTATTGTAAATGAATTGATTCTGCAATAACACACTGACTTGGAGTCGAGAATGTGATGGAGTCATATAGTTCGGACAATGTTCAAGAAGAGCTCACAGCGTCCAGTGTGGGACTAATAACGTTACTGATTTTACTTACAGATGGAAAATGTAGCCTACCTGTGGAAGAACAGTCTATTGCTCCCTTTCTGTTTCCCTGTCACTCATCACGCCAATGTGTGGAAGTGAAAAGAAAAGCCCAGTCTTCTTTCCCAGTAATGAAGGATTCTGATGAGGATTCATTAGAATCTCCCCACTGCCTGAAGCAAAGCAATTCAACTAAATTCAACTGTTTCAGGAATAAATCCCATT
>NW_025133199.1:0-1159 GCF_004010195.1 Chiloscyllium plagiosum
TGAGGGATGGAAAAGACTGGCAGCTCAGTGTTCCGGGTTTTAGATGGTACAGGAAGGACAGAAAGAGGCAAGGCAGGGGAAGGACTGGCATTTTTGATTCAGGAAAATATTACTCCTGGAATTAGAGAAGGTATTTCTGAGGGATCATTTAGTGAAAATATATGGGTTCAAATTAGAAATAAGAAAGGGATGATCACCTTGATGGGATTTCACTATTGACTCCCCAATAGTCAGATGGCAATTGAGAAGCAGATATGTCGAGAGATCTCAAATGTATGTAAGAACAATAAGGTTACAAGAGCAGGGGATTTTAATTTTCTAAACATTGACTCAGACTGCCATGGTATTAAAGGATTTGATGGTGAAGAATTTGTTCAATTGCAAGAAAATTTTCTTTATCAGTATATAAATGTTCCCACTAGAGACGGATCACAACTTGAACTTCTCTTGGGAAATAAGGCAGGGCAAGTGACTGATGTGTTAGTCAGGAAAGATTAGAATGGTGCTGGAAAAGCACAGCAGATCAGGCAGCATCTGAGGAGCAGGAAAATCAATGCTTCGGGCAAAAGCCCTTCATCAGGAATTTCAGGCATAAGCCCTTCTGATGAAGAGCTTTTGCCCGAAATTCCTAATGAAGGATTTTTCCCCGAAGCATTGATTTTCCTGCTCCTCGATGCTGCCTTGACCTGCTGTGCTTTTCCAGCACCACTTTAATCTTGACTCTAATCTCCAGCATCGATAGTACCCACTTCCACCTGTTAGTCAGAGAACACTTTTGGACCAGTGATCGTAATACGAATAATTTTAAAATAGTTGTGGAAAAGGATAAATCTTCCATAAAAGTTAAAGTTCCAAATTGGAATAGGCAAATTTTCAGGTTATGAAACAAGACCTTTCAAAAGTTGATTGGAGTAGACTAATCGCAGGGAAAAGGAGGACTGACAAATGGGAGGCCTTCCAAAGTGTGACAACAAGAGTTCAGAAATATTCTGTTCCTGTTAGAGTGAAAGGCAAGGCTGGTAAGGTTAGGGAACACTGGATGAATAAAGATGTTGTAGTTCAAGTCAAGAATAAAAAAATAACCATCTATTAGAGAGACAATTAGGATCAACTGAATGTCTTGAATAGTATAAAGAGTGTAAGGACATCCTTCAGAAGG
>NW_025133200.1:0-1159 GCF_004010195.1 Chiloscyllium plagiosum
AAGTGAGTCCCGGAACAGCGCGAGGGGAAGTGAATCCCGGAACAGCGCAAGGGGAAGTGAATCATGGAAAATCATGAGGGGAAGTGAATCCCGGAATAGCGTGAGGGGAAGTGAGTCCTGGAGCTGTGCGAGGGGAAGTGAGTCCCGGAACAGCGTGTGGGGAAGTGAATCAAAGAGTAGCGCGAGAGGAAGTGAGTCCTCGAACAGCGCGAGGGGAAGTGAGTCCTGGAACATCGTGAAGGGAAGTGAATCATGGAGCAGCGTGAGGGTAAGTGAGTCCCGGAGCAGCGCGAGGGGAAGTGAGTCCCGGAACAGCGCTAGGGGAAGTGAGTCCCGGTGCAGCGCGAGGGGATGTGAGTCCTGGAACAGCGCGAGGGGAAATGAGTCCTGGAACAGCGCGAGGTGAAGTGAGTCCCGGAGCAACGTGAGGGGAAGTGAATCATGGAACAGCGCGATGGAAAGTGAGTCCCGGTGCAGCGCAAGGGGAAGTGAGTCCCGGAGCAGCATGAGGGGAAGTGAGTCCTGGAGCAGGGTGAGGGGAAGTGAGTCCCGGAACAGCGAGTGGGGAAGTGAGTCATGGAGCAGGGTGAGGGGAAGTGAGTCCCGGAACAGTGCGAGGGGAAGTGAGTCATGGAACAGCGCGAGGGGAAGTGAGTCCTGGAGCGCGCGAGAGGAAGTGAGTCATGGAACAGCGTGAGGGGAAGTGAGTCATGGTGCAGCACGAGGGGAAGTGAGTCCTGGAGCAGCGCGAGGGGAAGTGAGTCATGGAACAGCGCGAGGGGAAGTGAGTCCTGGAGCAGCGCGAGGGGAAGTGAGTCCTGGAGCAGCGCGAGCGGAAGTGAATCCCGGAATAGCGTGAGGGGAAGTGCGTCAAGGAGCAGTGCAAGGGGAAGTGAGTCCCGATGCAGCGCGAGGGGAAGTGAGTCCCGGAACAGTGCGAGGGGGAGTGAGTTATGGAACAGCGCGAGGGGAAGTGAGTCCGGGAACAGCGCGAGGAGAAGTGAGTCCCGGAACAGTGCGAGGGGGAGTGAGTTATGGAACAGTGCGAGGGGAAGTGAGTCCTGGCGCAGCGCGAGGGAAAGTTAGTCCGGGAACAGCGCGAGGAGAAGTGAATCCCGGAACAGTGCGAGGGGGAGTGAGTTATGGAGCAGCACGAGGA
>NW_025133201.1:0-1159 GCF_004010195.1 Chiloscyllium plagiosum
GTGCAGCAACCTTCAGGGTACAATGGACCTGCATCCCAGACCTCTCTGCCCATCAACTTTTCCCAAGGCTCTTCCATTTACAGTATAGTTCGTTCTAGAATTAGACTTCCCAAAATGCATCGCCTCACATTTGCCTGGATTGAACTCTATATTCTCCTGTATTCTTTGACCGTCCCCATGCTTTCTGCTACTCTATAATCTTCTCGTCATCTGCAAACTTGCTGATCAGACCAACAGTGCCCTCTTCCAGATCATTTACGTAAATCACAAACAACAGTGGCCCCAATACTGACCCCTGTGGAACACCACTGGTCACCTTTCTCCATTTCAAGAAACTCCCTTCAACTACTACTCTCTGTCTCCTGTTGCTCAACCAGTTCTTTATCCACCTAGCTAGAACACCCTGCACACCATGTGACTTCACTTTCTCCATTAGTTTACCATGGGGAACCTTATCAAATACCTTACTAAAGTCCATGTATATGACATTTACAGCCCTTCCTTCATCTATCAACTTGGTCACTTCCTCAAAGAACTCTATTAAGTTGGTAAGACACAAACTCCCCCACACAAAACCATGCTGCCTATCACTGATAAGCCCATTCTTTTCCAAATATAAATAGATCCTATCCCTCAGTACCTTCTCCAGAAACTTTCTCACCACTGACGTCAGGCTCACTGCTCTATAGTTACCTGGAATATCCCTACTACCCTACTTGTACAGGGGGACAACATGAGCAACCCTCCAGTCCTCCGGCACCTCACCTGTATTTAAGGATGCCACAAAGATATCTGTCAGGGCCCCAGCTATTTCCTTTCTCGCCTCCCTCAGCAACCTGGGATAGATCCCACCCGGTCCTAAGGATTCGTACACCTTAATTGGGCAGCATGGTGGCTCAGGGGGCGACACGGTGGCTCAGTGGTCAGCACTGCTGCCTCATAGCACCAGGGTCCCAGGTTCAACTCTAGCCTCAGGCGACTGTCTGTGTGGAGTTTGCACATTCTCCCCATGTCTGTGTGGGTTTTCTCTGGGTGCTCCGGTTTCCTCCCACAGTCCAAAAATGTGCAGGCAGATGAATTGGCCATGCTAAATTGCCCATAGTGTTAGGTGCATTAGTCAGAGCGAGATGGGTCTGGGTGGGTTACTCTTTGGAGGGTC
>NW_025133202.1:0-1159 GCF_004010195.1 Chiloscyllium plagiosum
CAGGGCAGTGAGTTCTAAAGTGAGAGGTCGATATTGAGAATGGCATTGGAAGTGTGCAAACTGGCCCTTCAGACCAACAAGTCCACACCGACCGTCCGAACAGCAAGCCACCCAGACCTGTTTCCCTTTGGCTAATGCACTTAACACTATGGACAATTTAGTGTGGCTAATTCACCTGACCTGCACATCTGTGGACTCGTGTACATAGACCAAGCAAGTGTGTAGCTGGAACATTGCAAAGAATCTGAATCTTCCTGCACGCTAATCGCTGAAAATAATATTCCAGGAAAACGAAGCAGTTAAAAAATAAATGGTGTGTGAACCTTTAATTCATGGGCATTTGAGGACAGGTGTTGGCGTGCCTATCTGCAGCGGTACATGGCCTTGGTGTGACCTTGTCTCGAACGTTGTTCAGTATTGTGTGCAGTCTTGGTCTCCTTATCTACCAAAGAACAAATCTGACATTGAGTGATTGCAACGAAGGATAACCAGTCTGACCTCTACGATGACAGGCTCTTTGTGTAAGCAGAGTTTGAGTCGACTGGGCCTGTATTCCATGGGTATCGGAAAATGAGTGGAGAAATCAGTGAAATATCTAAAGCAGGGCAGGACAAGTCAGATTGGAATCAGGGACAATAATTCCCCTGACTGGGACGTCTAACATAAAGGGACCAGAGTGTTAGGTACAGGCAGGCCATTCTACACTGAGATGACAATAAATGCCTACACTCAGAGACGGGGCAAACTGTGAAGTTTCTCCCACATAAGGCTATGGAAGGCTATGGAAGCTAAGACAGTTGATATCAATTAAGACGTACAGACACGAAAGGGGTACGGAGGGAGAAGGAATATTTTGTTGTGATAGAGAATTAGCTATCTATGGGGTAGAAAACTCTTTGGACTGAAGGGAAACTTGTAGTTCCTACTTCACATTTTTGCAAAGAGCAATCACAACAAGTAATACATGTCTTGTGTGAGAAAAATACATTGGGAAGATGCTCAGTCATGTACTACAATGGGGGAAAGTTAATTTGTTGAACGACCTAATCCTTTCTTCGTGTTTCTGTGCAGTCTATGTGAATGTTCTGTAAATGTTGCAACAAGCTCTCGAATGTAGGAAGGAGGTCTCTGCAGGGTCGACTGGACTGTATTTCCAATT
>NW_025133203.1:0-1159 GCF_004010195.1 Chiloscyllium plagiosum
CCATGGCAACTTCACCACCCTCTCTGGTAGGTTTTGTCCCACTGACAGGACACTGTCAGGCTGAGGGGGACACCTCCTTGGTAAAAAGTCAATACAGTGCTCAGCATTGATGCTGGATCCTGTAGCTGCTGGACTGCTCTGTGGCACGTCATGGGGGAATCAGGAAAAGGGAAACATATAATTGACCACATCATCGCCGATCTGCCTGCTGCAGGTACACCTCTCCATTTCATAGATCGGTAAGAATGGTCACTGCACAACGGGGAGCAAGGACTATCTTCACATGTTGCAGACCCTCCTCACTATGATAATGACTCCTAATGGGACAGACGTTAAACAGATTGAGCAACAAATAATGATGCATCTATGAGGTGCAATGTGCCATCAGCAGCGGCATAATCATACTCTGTACAACTCAGTCTGCACCATCACAGCCCGACATAGCTCCCACTGTACAGGAAACATCACGGCCCAACATATCTCCCACTGTACAGTCACCATCACGGCTCGACATAACTCCCACTGTGCAGTAACCATCACGCCCGATATACCTGCCACTGTACAGTAACCGTCACACCCCGACATACTACCCACTCTAGAGGAACAATCACGGCCAGACATACCTCCCACTGTACAGTAACCATCACAGCCCAACACACCTCCTACTGTACAGTAACCGTCACACCCCGACATACTACCCACTGTAGAGGAACAATCACGGCCAGACATACCTTCATCTGTACAGTTACCATCACAGCCCGATATACCTCCCGCTGTACAGTAACCATCACACCCCGACATACCTCCCACAGTACAGTATCTATCACAGTCTGACATACCTCCCAATGTACAGTAACCATCACGGCCCGACATATCTCCCACTGTACAGTAACCATCACTCCCCGACATACCTCCCACTGCACAGTAACTATCACATCCGGACATACTCCCACTGTACAGTATCTGTCACACCCCGACATACCTCCCACTGTACAGTAACCATCACGGCCCGATATACCTCCCACTGGACAGTAACCGTCATGGCCCGATATACCTCCCAATGTACTGTAACCATCACGACCCGACATGCCTTCCACTGTACAGTTACCATCACAGCCGAACATAACTCCCACTGTACAGTAACCACCACGGCCCTACA
>NW_025133204.1:0-1159 GCF_004010195.1 Chiloscyllium plagiosum
TAGAATTTGAACTAGTGACGTGTGAGTTTGGACAGTGTGTATGAGGGTGTTGAAGGATTGACTTGACAATATTTCAGGATTCATAATTTTTTTAAGACAGTAAGAAAGAAGGAGCCCCTTGGGTAATAATGACAATCTGTTTGCTTTGGAAGAGTCTTACGAGTAAACAAAGTATTCACTGGAAAGCTTTTGTTTTCAGTTCCGAATGGAGGTGCTATGAAAGTTCAATGTTTCATACAGTTGCCCCTGAAGGGAGGAATTAATTTAGTACAGTTAGGAAGCAGGTTACCTTGTGTTAGTGTATTAGTGTGATCATTCCACACCCAGAAGTCAAAAAAATCAAAACTCAGTTGTGTGCTAAATCAAGGAAAACACTACCTGAACATCCAAGACCAGTCCTTGAAAGAAACAGGTAAGTCAAACCTACACAAACCAGAATTTGCTGGAAAAGCTCAATGGGTCTGGTAGTATGTGTGGAGTGAAAGCAGAATTAATGTTTCCAGTCCAGTGACCCTTCCTCAGAGCATGCGTAGATGTGTTGAGAATGGACCTCTCTCTTGTAAGGTGATAGTGTGAGGATAAATATTATTATATTTATGTGTTTTAAAATCTTTCAGGCATGGATTATTTTTCCTTTGCATAAAACATTTCTGGTTTATTTTAGAAATGGAATCTGCAGTACCATGTGGTTGTGCTTCATTCAGGAGTGGTGCTGGTATGTGAGAAATGTCACTGAATTGGAACTCAAGGCCAGTATTGTGGGGATATGATTTTGAAGCCTATCATGGCAGATGGTGAAATCTTCATTCAATAAAAATCTGTCATATTGGCAACCACGTATCAACTGCCATTAAAAAAATCTAGTTCATTAATATCCTTTTGGGAAGGAATCTGCCATCCTTACCTGGTCTGGCCTACATGTCATTCCATATCCATATATAGCATTGTGACTGAGTCTTAATTGACGTCTGGACAATTAGGAATAGATAACAAATGCTTGCCTGGCCAGTGATGCCCACATCCAGTGAATGAAATTTTAAAAAACTGAAGAAAGAACCAAATATGATTTAAGAATCCAGATTTCAACCTGGGATCTTACTTGTCCAGTCAACAGCTGGGATCATAGAGACACTGTGGTGGAGAGATTGACAAATGGAGT
>NW_025133205.1:0-1159 GCF_004010195.1 Chiloscyllium plagiosum
CAGTGAGCCTTACTTCAGTTGTAAGTAAAGTGTCCGAAAAGGTTATAACAAATAGGATTTATAATCAGCTAGAGAGGAATAAGTCGATTAGAGCTAGTCAACATAGTTTTGTGGCGGCTTGGTTGTGCCTCACAAACGTTTTATTTCTTTAAAATGTGACAAAGTGTGTATAAGGGTAAAGCGGTTGATGTAGTGTGTATGGATTTATGTACGGCGTTTAATAAGTTTCCCCATGGTAGGCTATTTCACAAAATACGGAGACACGGGATTGAGGGTGGATCAGAAATTGGCTAGCTGGAAGACATCAAAGGGCGGTAGATGGTTGGAAATGTGTATCCTGGATTTCAGTTACGAATGGTAAGGAACTAATTTGGGTCCTCTGCAGTTTGTCACTTTCATAAATGTCCTGGATGAGGGTAGAGAAGAAAGGGTTAATAAATTTGCATATGGTATTAAAGTCGGTGGAGTTGCAGATTGTGTTGAAGGATGTTGCAGGTTACAGAGGGACATATATAAGCTACAGAGCTGGCCTGAGAGGTGGCAAATGGAGTTTAATACGGAAAACTATCAGCTGATTCACTTTGGAAGGAGGAACAAGAATACACAACACTGGGCTAATGGACAGATGCTTGGTAGACCAGATAAGCAGAGAGATCTCGGTGTCCACGGACATAAATCCCTGAAATTTGCCAACAATGTTGGTAGGGGTATTAAGAAAGCATACAGAATGTTAGATATTGCTGCATCTATATAAAACGCTGGTGTGGCCGCACTTGGAGTTTTGCATATATTTCTGGTTCTTTTCATTATAGGAAGGAATGTAGAAGCTTTGAAAAGTATTGAGAGCAGATTTACGAGAATGTTGCTTGGTATGGAGAGAAGGTCTTATGAGGAAAGGTTGAAATAATTGAGGCTGTTTTCATTAGAGAGAACAAGGCAGAATTTTACACAGTTTTTAGGCAGTCAAATGCCTTTTCACAGTCCACAGTCCACTGAAACTTTTTGCCCTTTTTTGACAATTCGTTGAGTGGAGCAGCCGCACTACTAAAATTCAGCACAAACTATCGGCAAAATCCACTCAATTTTGGGAACTGGAATACAGCTTTCTTCAACGGTGTGGGAAATGTCCCGATTATTTACGTTTTTGCACCTCCAGGTA
>NW_025133206.1:0-1159 GCF_004010195.1 Chiloscyllium plagiosum
TTGAGAAACAGAGGGCGAGAAACAGAGGGCGACGAACAAAGGGGCTGAAACAGAGGGCAAGAAACAGAGGGCGAGAAACCAAGGAGATGAAACAGAGGGGCTGAAACAGAGAGTGAGAAACAGAGGGCCAAAAGCAGAGGGGCTGAAACAGAGGGCGAGAAACAGTGGGCGAGAAATTGAGGAGCTGAAACAGCGGGGCTGAAACATAGGGCGAGAAACAGTGGGCGAGAAACAGAGGGGCTGAAACAGAGTGCGAGAAATAGAAGGCGAGAAACGGAGGGCGAGAAACAGAGGGGCTGAAACAGAGGGCGAGAAACAGAGGGCGAGAAACAGAGAATGAGAAATAGAGGGCTAGAAACAGAGGGGCTGAAACAGATGGGCTGAAACAGAGGGCCAGAAACAGAAGGGCTGAAACAGAGGGGCTGAAACAGAGGGGCTGAAACAGTGGGGCTTAAACAGAGGGGCTGAAACAGAGGGGCTGAAACAAAGGGCGAGAAACAGAGGGCGAGAAATTGAGGGGCTGGAACAGAGGGGCTGTAACAGAGCCAGGAAACAGAGGAGCTGAAACAGCGGGCAAGAAAAAGAGGACGAGAAACAGAGTGCAAGAAACAAAGGTCGAGAAATAGAGGGCTAGAAACAGAGAGGCTGAAACAGATGGAGTGAAACAGAGGGCGAGAAACAGAAGGGCTGAAACAGAGGAGCTGAAACAGAGGGGCTGAAATAGAGCGGCTGAAACAGAGGGGCTCAAACAGAGGGGCTCAAACAGAGGGCGAGAAACAGAGGGCGAGAAACAGAGGTGCTGAAACAGATGGGCTGAAACAGAGGGGCTGAAACAGAGGGCAAGATACAGAGGGCGAGAAAGAGAGGGGCTGAAACAGAGGGGCTTAACAGAGTGTGAGAAACAGAGTTTGAGAAACAGAGGGCGAGAAACAGAGAGCGACAAACAAAGGGGCTGAAACAGAGACGAGAAACAGAGGGCGAGAAACTGAGGGGCTGAAACAGAGGGGCTGAAATAGAGGGCGAGAAACAGAGGGGCTGAAACAGAGGGCGAGAAACATGAGGCCTGAAACAGAGGGGCTGAAACAGAGCAGCTGAAACAGAGGGCGAGAAAAAGTGGACGACAAACAGAGGGCGAGAAACAGATAGGCTGAAACAGAGG
>NW_025133207.1:0-1159 GCF_004010195.1 Chiloscyllium plagiosum
TCTGGGATTCCCTACAACTCACACACACTCGGGAACTCTCTGGGATTCCCTATCTCTCACAAATATTCTGAGATTCCCTATCTCTCACACACACTCGCGGATTCTCTGGGATTCCCTATCTCTCACACACACTCGGGGATTCCCTATCTCTCACACACACTCGGGGACTCTCTGGGATTCCGTACCAATCACACATACACGGGGACTCTCTGGGATTAACTATCTATCACACACACTCGGGGACTCTCTGGGATTCCTTATCTCTGACACACACTCGGGGACTCTCTGGGATTCCCTATCTCTCACACACTATCGGCGAAACCCTGTCTCTCACACACATTCGGGGATTCTCTGGGATTCCCGATCTGTCACACACACTCTGGGACTCTCTGGGATTCCCAATCTCTCACACACACTCGGAAACTCTCTGGGATTCCCTATCTCTCACACACACTCGGGGACTCTCTGGGATTCTCTCTCACACACTCGGGGACTCTCTGGGATTCTCTCTCACACACACGGGGATTCTCTGGGATTCCCTATCTCTCACACACACTCTGGGATTCCCTATCTCTCAGGCACATTCTGGGATTCCCAATCTTTCTTACACACTCGGTGATTTCCCATCTCACACACACTCTGGGATTCCACATCTCTCACACACATTCTGGGAAACTCTGGGATTCCCTATCTCTCACACACACTCTGGTATTCCCTATCTCTCACACACACTCGGCGACTCTCTGGGATTCCCTATCTCTCACACACACTCGGGGACTCTCTGGGAATCCCTATCACTCACGCACACACGGGGATTCTCTGGGATTCCCTATCTCTCACAAACACTCTGGGATTCCCTATCTCTCAGGCACATTCTGGGATTCCCAATCTTTCTTACACACTCGGCGATTCCCCATCTCACACACACTCTGTGATTCCCTATCTCTCACAAACACTCGGTGACTCTCTGGGATTCCCTATCCCTCACGCACACTCTGGGATTCCCTATCTCTCATAAACACTGTGGAATTCCCTATCTTTCACACACACTCGGGGACTCTCTGTGATTGCCTATCTCTCACGCACTCGGGGACTCTCTGGGATTCTCTCACACACACTCGGGGAATCTCTGGGATTCTCACACACACACTCGGGGACT
>NW_025133208.1:0-1159 GCF_004010195.1 Chiloscyllium plagiosum
GGAGAGGACTCCACAAATATCCTCATCCTAAATTTCGGAACAGCTCGGTACGTCAGTGAAAAAAGTCAAGGATGTGGTGTCTGCACCATCCTCAGCCAGACGTGTTGAGTGGATGATCCACCTCACACTCATCATGATTCCACAGAATCACAGATGGCAGTCTTGAAGCAATTCGATTTGCTGTATAGTCATGAAGAAACAGCTGAACACAGTCGATACGACAAAGACAATGGGCCCTGACACCATTCCTGCAATAGGACTGAAGACTTGTGCTGCACAACAAGCCGTGTCCCTGGGGAAGCTGTTTCATTCCAGCTCCAACTCTGACATCTCCCTGGCAATGAGGAAAATTACTCAACTATGTCCAGTCCCAGAATGGAGAATAATTACAATCTGACCAATTACCACACCCTCAGTCCCATCACGACAGTCAAATTGGTGGGAATACTTTTTGATACAGCTTTCAAGTAGCACCGAAATAATCAGGTCAGTGTGGTTTCCGATAGGTCTCCATGTGGAGATTGTGCTGTAGTGAACATATCATTGCATTACGAATCCAGACCAGGCCAATGCTCTGGCAGCTGGTGGAAGTTAAATATAATTAATAAAGTATCGAGACCTAAAATCTGGTGTCAGTAATACTGATCTTGTGTCCAATGTTGATTGTAAATATCGATCTCCTTCCCCAATGTACTTTCAGGAAGTGAATCTCCCGTGCTTTCCTGGTCTGGCCGAAAAGTGACTCTGGACACACAGACATGGTCTCTGAATCGGCCACGTGAGACACTCAATTGTATCAAACTACTCTGAGGTCTTAAAGGATAAAACCTGACAGAACACCCGGCATCAACCTCGTTATCAGAAAAGGGAATGGGAAACACAGTCCTGTTGACCCTGCATGGACATCCTTCCTAACATCTGAGAGCTTGTAACAACATTTGCAGAGCTTTCCCATAGATTGCACAGAAACATCGGGAGAGGAGGAGGTCATTCAGCACATTAAGCTTTCCCATGCTATTTCATGGCCGAACATCTCCACAATGCAATTTTTCCCCACACAATGTTCACATCCCAAAATATGTTTAAACATTATGAACTATAGTGCATTCGGCCCATCAATATATCGGGAGTTCTCTGATAATGCTTGTTTATTAAGTGC
>NW_025133209.1:0-1159 GCF_004010195.1 Chiloscyllium plagiosum
CGGGTTCGCTTTTACTTCGACGCTGCTCCCACGCAAAAGGGCTGTAGGTAAACACTTAGTCCAAGGGAGTCTGGTTTCTACAACTAATTTAGATACCTGCTTCTTGAGTGTCTGGTTCATTCTCTCAACCTTTCCTGATGAAGATGGGTGCCAAGGGGTGTGGAACTCCCAGGAGATACCTAACCCTTCATTACTCTTGGACTACCCTGGAAGTAAAATGATCCAAATCTATGCATTCCACTATCCCGTATCTGGGGATTATGTGTTCAAGCATTATCTTGGACACCCCACTTGCGGTGGCAATGGCTAAAAGATACGCCTCCACCCATCCAGATCGGTGATCAACCATTACCAGCATATACCTCAGTCTTCCCTCTCGGGGTAATTCGGGATAAGCTACCTGAATGCTCTGAAATGGTCGGAGCCCAGGTTCTCTCCCTCCTAGGACTTGTTTCCTCAATACCTTCTTGTTGATTTTCTTGCATGTTATACATCCCTCACATATCTGTTGAGCTATCGTATAGATCCCTTTGCATCCATACTTCCTTCAGACCAAATCACACATAGCTTGCACTCCCCAGTGACTCCCCTGGTGTAAAACAGCCATAATTTCTCGCATCATCATCTTATTTAGCATCTCCCGGCCATTGGGTAGCATCCAGCGCCCCTCTACTGTCTGTAATCCTCCGAGTTCTTCTAACTCTCTCTCTTCCTTAGTGCTAAATATCGGTCTGCCCCCAGGTTCCTGCACCATTGGTACCAAAATCTATATTGTAGCGGGCTGGGGGTTCAGAGTTGCCTCCTTAGCGACTTCATCCGCCAATCTATTTCCCTTTGCTTCGAGATCATTTCCCTGCTGATGTCCATTTATGTGGACTATTGCTATTTCCTTTGGCAACAAAGGGAATTCCAATACTTGCTTTACCAATTCCTCATGAGCCAGTTCTTTACCCCTACTGTTTATCAGTCCCCTCTCCTGCCATATCTTCCCAAATGTGTGTGCCATCCCGAAGGCAGACTTCGAATCTGGGGATGCAGTTCCTTCTTTGCCTTCCAAGGCCTGAAGGGCCCTTCCTCGTGCAGAACGTTCACAAGTCTGTGCTGACCAATCATTGAGTAGTCAACAAGCCTCAATAACACTCCCCTCTATTCCATCCAC
>NW_025133210.1:0-1159 GCF_004010195.1 Chiloscyllium plagiosum
GAGCCACTAACGTGTGAACTGCTCCAAAACATGACTCAGGACCTCTGGTGCCAATTCTCGCACGTTCAATAACGGCAGACAGCTTCCAATTGAGGCCTTTCAGAGACGACTTTGGGGTACATTTGACAGACAGACAAGTTCAGGAATCCGTGGTGCGCTGTGTCACCAGCGCATCAGCTTCTTCTCTGTCTTTGACCGAGCCGCCTGCGCAAGGAATGCAAATGCGGTACTGCTTTTCGTGGAAGGATCAGAACGCGGGAACTACACTCTCAAACAGAATGGCATATGATCAGAACCAGGTTGGAGAAAAACTTTACAATGCTTTGCACAGTAATTAAATGGAATTGCCTTACATTTCACTACGAGAGCAGATTTGTTCAAGCAAAGTCGAAGGCAGGTTTGCAGATGGGAAAGCAAGCAAGAAAGCTCCGTTCTTGTCCATGTTAAAGGCTGCAGTTGAAGAACAAAGCAGTTTCCTGCCCAGTCTCGAACTGGGGATCCTTCCCGTGTTAGGCGAACGTGATGACCACTACACTACAAAAACAAGCCTCCACCGGCCGTGCTGCGGCTCACTGGCATCCAGCACTGAAAGTTGAAGCCATTCGACGTTGCACCTTTCTGTTTCCAAAAGCTCGTTGTTGTCCAGCGTAATTGACATCTTGAAAACGTAAAAGAAAAGACACGTGAAATTGATGACAAAATATAAACAAAGATGTCGTCAATGTTTGGACGGTAGGGCGAGGTGGAATAGGCTGGGACGACTGCGACATGATCTTATGGAAGGGTTGTAAACTGAGCATTTACGTGTTTTACCCAAGTTGGGGTGAGTTGAAAACTCGAGAGCTGAGGTTTAAGGTGACTGAGCTGAAATTGACAAATGACCTGAGGCACATTTCCCACACAGAAGGTTGTGCGTGTTTGGAATGAGCTACCAGAGGAAGTGGAGGGGGCTATTACACTCAGAAAATTGCAAAGGTAATCGGATGAGTTTCTGTAGGATGGGTTCAAACGGATTGGGGCCAAATGCTGGGGAACGGGACTTGTTTAATTTTGGCTGTGTGTTGAGCATGGACGAGATACACCGAAGTATCTGTTTCCACCCGGTGTACCCCAATACCGTCGTGTTGCTTACACCGGATTTAAAGGATTACTTTTTAGC
>NW_025133211.1:0-1159 GCF_004010195.1 Chiloscyllium plagiosum
CTTTTATTCCTGACATACCTCTCAAAAGCTTTAAGGTTTTCCTTGATCCTACCTACCAAAGACTTCTCATGTCCCCACCTGGCTCTTCTGAGCTCTCACTTTAGATTCTTCCTGGCTAACTTTTACCTCTCAATCACCCTAACTGACCTTTCACATCTCTTCTTTTCATAAGCCTCCTCCTTCCCTTGAAAAGAGATTCAACTTCTTTAGTAAACCACAGTTGCCTCGCTTGACAACCTCTTCCCTATCTGACAGGTACATACTTATCAAGGACACGCAGTAGCTCTCCCTTGAACAAGCTCGACTTTCAATTGTGCTCATCCCCTCAATTTCCTTTCCCATCTATGGATTCTAACTGTTGCCTAATCGCATCATAAAAACCTTTGCCCCAGTTGTAACTCTTTCCCTGTGGTGTATATCTGTCCCTATCTATCGCTAATGTAAACATAACCAAATTGCGGTCACTTTCACCAAAGTGCTCACCTCCCTCCAAAACTAACACCTGGCTTGGTTCATTACCCAGTACCAAATCCAATGTGGCATCGCCTCTTTGTTGGCCTGTTTACATACTGTGTCAGGAAACCCTCCTGCACACATTGGACAAAACTGATCCATCGAAATTTCTCAAACTACAGCATTTTGAAGCAATATTCGGAATGTTAAAGACCCCTTAACAAATACCCTGTGACTTTCACTCCTATCCAGAATCATCTTTGCAATCCTTTCCTCTACATCTCTGTAAATATTTGGAGGCATACAGAAAACACCCAACAGGATGACCTCTTCTTCCCTGTAACTAACCTCAGTCCATACTACCTTAGTAGATGAGTCCTCATCAAAAGTCCTTTCTGCCACTGTAATACTGCCCTTGACTAAAAATGTCATGCCTCCCTCTCGTTTATAAGCTTCCCTGTTCTTACTGAAATATCTAAACCCCAAAATCTGCAACAACCATATCTGTCCCTACTCCATCCATGTCTCCAAAATAGCCACAAAATCAAAGTCCCAGGTACCAATCCATGCTGCAAGTTCACCCACCTCTTTCTGGATGATCCTGGTGTTGAAGTAGACACACTTCAAAGCACCTTCCTGCCCGCCGCTACACTCCTGAAACCTTATTTATGAACTCACTACTCTCAACCTCCTGGACACTGGAGCT
>NW_025133212.1:0-1159 GCF_004010195.1 Chiloscyllium plagiosum
ATAAATCCCCAGGACCTGATCAATGTCTCAGGAAATTGTGGGAAGCTGCAGAAGAAATTGTAGGGCCCCCAGCAGAGATATTTGTACCACAGAGAGCTATGTGTGATCGGCTGTTAGACTGGAGGGTGGCATTGTGGACAGTGAAGAAGGTTTTCTGAGTTTACAAAGGAATCCTGATGAAATGTGTGAATGGCTGAGAAACTGTAGGTGGAGTTCAATCTGAATAATTGCGAGGTAATGCATTTGGTACAACAAACACTGGCAGGACTTATACAATTAATGGCAAGACCTACAGTGGTGTTGTAGAACAGAGGGATCTCAGGGTTCAGCTACATAATTCTTTGAAGTTTGCAACATGGAGAGACAGGATAGTTTAAAAAAAGGTGCTTGCCTCACTTGCTTTCATTGCTCAGTCCTTTGGATATAGGAGTTGGGAAGTCATATTGAGATTATACAGGCCATTGGTGAGTCCTCTTCTGGAATACTGTGTCCAGTTCTGGTCGCCCAGTTATAGGAAGGATATTATTAAGCTGGAAAGGGTTGGGAGGAGATTTACTGGGATGTGGCTGGGTACGAAAGGCTTCAGTATAAAGAAAGGCTGAATAGGTTGGTATTTTTCACTGAAACCTGAATGTTGACAGATGACCTCATAGAAGTTTATAAAATCATGAGGGGGATAGATAGAGTTAATGAGAGTTGTCTTAATGTTTAAAAGACATTTGGATTAGTACAGGAATATGAAAGTTTTGAAGGGATATGATCCAGGAACAGGCAGGTGGGATGAGATCCTTATTAGAGTATGGTTAGCGTTAACTCAGCAGTGCGGTATGACTCTCTGACCATGATCAAAATTTTGTGTCATCAATTAAGAAAGGCTGCAAGAGAAAGCCAGGGAACTACAGACTGATGAGCGAGACATCAGGGTGGGTCAGTTGTTGGAGGTCATTCTGAGAGGTAGGCCTTACATGCATTTGGAAAGATAAGGCCTGATTACGGACAGTCAGCATGGCTTTGTGCATGGGATAACATGTCCCACAAACTTGAATGGAGTTTTCTCAAGCTGTGACCAAAAAGACAGATGAAGGCAGAGCAACAGACGTTGTTTCTGGCTTCCACAAACCCTTGATCAGGATGTAGCATGATTCATTGGTTAGTAAGG
>NW_025133213.1:0-1159 GCF_004010195.1 Chiloscyllium plagiosum
GAGTTTAAAGCTAGAGAATAAATTTAAGAATAAAATGCATTGATATCAACACATATTAGATAGACAGTGACCGATAGTTACAAATTACACAGACGCATATAAACATGTCATCAGATGATAAAGCAGGGACTTTTTTTTCTAATGAAAGGCGCTGTGTACAATAGCGATGATGCACCTTCATATCGTCCATTAACATCCGATGCAGACAAAGCTCCAGGAGAACACACATGGCCCAGTTTGATGTTCAGTTGACATTATTGTACGGTTCAACACAGAGAGGGATAAACATGTTCCCTGCCTGAGAAGCAGCAGCTGATTGATTTTCTCTCTTACTTTGTCCCCCCCAACCTCCCAATAGCAAAATGTGAGACCATAAAATCCCTGAGTTATCTTCACCACTCGTGAAGGATTCCTGGTGAGGACTCATTGGAATCTCTCCACTGCCGGAAGCAAAGCGTGTTCAGCCAAATCCAACTGTTCCACAAATAAACCCCATTACCAACAGCTTGTGTGAGTAGAATAATGTCAAAGGCAGAATAACATTTGGGACACACTATCTTTTTACCATTTTTTGTGCGTTCAACTCCCTGCACCTCACATTTTTCTCAACAATTACCCTGTCTGAGTCTTAAACAATTAGTCATATCACTAAACTGGCTACATTTAAAATTTGGTGTAACCCGTGGAGGAGTGGGACTGGAAAATGACACAGTGTCCCTCTAACATTTGTCGGAACACGAATGAGAAATTATTATTGGACTATTCAAGTGGGAATTCCCTTTACCAAACGTTTGTGGTGCCTGGATGTTTGCATTTGTTCAAAGTTGTGCTGTATTCAAACATTTGACAGACAAAATGCATGTAGGAAAATGGTCTACAGACTGAAAAGTGCTGCTGAAGCCACAATCAGATCATCTACGATCTTAGTGCCTTGTGGAGCAGTGACAACGTGTCGAATGACCCACTCCTGCTCCTCAGTCCTATGTTCCTATGTTCCTATGTTCAATTCAGCCCCTCAAACCTCCTGCACTGGTACTGACGGGGGCATCTTGCTCCGAACACCTGGTCCACAGTAACACAGGATCTCATTCATTCCCTCCAGGTTGTCACAGAGTTTGGTGTGGGATGGAAAATGTTACTTCAAAACCCAGGCTGGGTT
>NW_025133214.1:0-1159 GCF_004010195.1 Chiloscyllium plagiosum
ATTAAACACAGGGACTGCTGTTCTTGACATTGTACACAGAGACTGCTTTTCTGCATATTATGCACAAGGACTCTGCATTATACAGAGGGACTGCTGTTCTCTATATTATACACAGGGACTGCTGTTTTCTGTACTGGACAGAGGTACTGCTGTTCTCTATAATTGTACATAAGAACCGCTGTTGTCTGTATTGCACAAAGGGACTGCTGTTCTTTATATAATACACAAGCACTGCTGTTCTTTAAAATAGACAGAGGGACTGTTGTCATATTATACACACGGACTTCTGCTCTCTAAATTACACACATGGATAGCTGCTCTGTATATTATGCACAATGACTCATGTTCTCTATATTGTACACGGAGACTGCTGGTCTCTATATTATACACAGGCACTGCTGTTCTCTAAGATAGACACGGGGATGCTGTTCTCTATATTATACACAAGGATAGCTGTTCTCTATATTATGTTCACAGGTGCGTGCAACAGAGTAGGTTAGGTGCGTGCAAAAGGGTAGGTTTTACAATTGGGGGAAGGGTAATTACAATGCTGTAAGACAGGATCTGAGGAGCATAAGTTGGGAGCATAGGCTGTCGGGGAAGGATGTCGTGGAAATGTGGAACTTTTTCAAGAAACAGATACGACGTGTCCCTGATATGTATGTACCGGTCAGACAGGAAAGAAATAGTCCTGTGAGGGAACCTTGGTTGACGAGGGAGGTTGAATGTCTTGTAAAGAGGAAGAAGGAGGCTTACATAAAGTTGAGGAAACAAGGTTCAGACAGAGCAGTGGAGGGATACAGGATTGCCAGAAGGGACCTGAAGAAAGGGATTAGGAGAGCCAAGAGAGGGCATGAAATATCTCTGGCGCACAGGATCAAGGATAACCCAAAGGCATTTTATGCGTATGTGAGAAACATGAGAATGACGAGAACGAGGGTAGGTCCAATCAAGGACAGTAGTGGAAGAGATAGGAGAGGTCTTGAATGAGTACTTTTCTTCAGTATTTATGAATGAGAGGAACTGTATTGTTGAAGAGGAGAGTGTGAAACGGACTGGTAAACTAGAGGAGACACATGTTAGGAAGGAAGATGTGTTGGATATTTTGAACAACTTGAGGATAGAGAAGTCACCCGGGCCTGATGGGATATATCCTAGG
>NW_025133215.1:0-1159 GCF_004010195.1 Chiloscyllium plagiosum
AGCAAGGCGGACTTTGTGTGGAGCCACAGAAAATAGAGGAGATACTAAATGAATATTTTGCATCAGTATTTACTGTGGAAAAGGATATGCAAGATATAGACTTTAGGGAAATAGATGGTGGCATCTTACAAAATGTCCAGATTGCAGAGGAGGAAGTGCTGGATGTCTTGAAACGGTTAAAGGTGGATAAATCCCCAGGACCTGATCAGGTGTACCCAAGAACTCTGTGGGAAGCTAGAGAAGTAATTGCTGGGCCTCTTGCTGAGATATTTGTATCATTGATAGTCACAGGTGAGGTGCCGGAAGACTGGAGGTTGGCAAACATGGTGCCATTGTTTAAGAAGGGTGGTAAAGACAAGCCAGGGAACTATAGACCGGTGAGCCTGACCTAGATGGTGGGCAAGTTGTTGGAGGGAATCCTGAGGGACAGGATGTACATGTATTTGGAAAGGCAAGGACTGATTAGGGAGAGTCAACAAAGCTTTGTGCGTGGGAAATTATGTCTCACAAACCTGATTGAGTTTTTTGAAGAAGTAACAAAGAAGATTGATGAGGGCAGAGTGATAGAAGTGATTTATATGGACTTCAGTAAGGCGTTCGACAAGGTTCTCCATGGGAGACTGTTTAGCAAGGTTAGATCTCATGGAATATAGGGAGAACTAGCTATATGGATACAGAACTGGCTCAAAGGTAGAAGACAGAGGGTGGGTGGTGGAGGGTTGGTTTTCAGGCTGGAGGCCTGTGACCAGTGGAGTGCCACAACGATCGGTGCTGGGTCCTCTACCTTTTGTCATTTACATAAATGATTTGGATGCGAGCATAAGAGGTACAGTTAGTAAGTTTGCAGATGACACCAAAATTGGAAGTGTAGTGGACAGCAAAGAGGGCTACCTCAGATTACAACAGGATCTGGACCAAATGGGCCAATGGGCTGAGAAGTGGCAGATGGAGTTTAATTCAGATAAATGCGAGGTGCTGCATTTTGGGAAACCAAATTTTAGCAGGACTTAACCGCTTAATGGTAAGATCCTAGGGAGTGTTGCTGAACAAAGAGACCTTGGAGTGCAGGTTCATAGCTTCTTGAAAGTGGAGTCACAGGTAGATAAGATAGTGAAGAAGGTGTTTCATATGCTTTCTTTTATTGGTCAGAGTATTGAGT
>NW_025133216.1:0-1159 GCF_004010195.1 Chiloscyllium plagiosum
ACGAGGGGTATGGATTGGGTAAACATTCAAGGTATTTTCCCTGATGTTGGAGAGTCCAAAACTAGAGAGCATAGGTTTAAGGTTAAATGGGAAAGGTTTAAAAGGGACTGAAGGGTCAGTGTTTTATGCACACGGTGATGTGTGTATGGAATGAGCTGAGAGATAAAGTAACAGACACTGATACTATGATAACATTTAAAAGGTATCTGGATGGGTATGTGAATAATAAGGGTTTAGAGGTACATGGGCCAAATGCTGGTAAATGGGATGGACTTATTTGCATCTTCTCGTCAGCACAAATGAGTTGGACCGAAGTGTCTGTTTCCATGCTCTACATCTCTATGACTTGAAAAGAGTGCATATTATAGAAGAGGTGGTGCTGGAGATTTTAAAACACAAAGGTATGGAAAGACCCAGGATCTGATTAAATGTATCACCGGACATTGTGGGATGGTAGGGAAGAAATTGTAGAGCCCCGAGCAAAGATATTTGTACCATTGACAGCCATATGTGATATGCTGGAAAGGCTGGAGGGTGGCATAATGGGCAGTGAAGGAGTTTTCTTGAGATCACAAAGGGATCTTGATGAAATGGGTGAATGGGCTGTAGATGGAATTCAATCTGAATAAATGCGAGGTAGTGCACTTGGTAAAACAAACAAGGATAGAGCTTATACAATTAATGTTATGGCCTCGGTTATTGTTTTACAGCAGAGGGACCTCTGGGTTCAGATACATAATTCTTGAGGCTTGCATCACAGGATGGATAAGACACTGCTTGGCATGCCTGATGATTGATCAGTCCATTGAGTGAGGGATTTGGGAAGTCATGTTAACATTGCACAGACATTTGTAAGGTCTGTTCTGCAATACTCCATCCATTTCTGGTCGCCCAGTTATGTGGATGATATTATTAAGCTGCAGGGGGTTCAGAAAAGATTTACCAGGACGTTGCTGGATATGGAAGGCTTGAGTTCTGAGAAATGGCTGGATAGGCTGAGTCTTTTTTCCTGAGGAAGGGCTCATGCCCGAAACGTCGATTCTCCGTCTCCTTGGATGCTGCGCTTTTCCAGCAACACATTTTCAGCTCTGAGTCCTTTGTCACTGGAGCCTGGAGGTTGAGGCGGGATGGTATAAAGGTTTAATTTTAAAAATGAGGT
>NW_025133217.1:0-1159 GCF_004010195.1 Chiloscyllium plagiosum
CAGCGGAGTTCTGAAGGGTATTGAAGGCCGAGACAGAGGGATCGGGTTTATGAAGGACAGGAGGTTCAGCTCGGATTGTACAAGGGGACTAGTCAGATCACAGCTGGAGGGGTATTGAAGTCTGAGACAGAGGGATCGGGGAAGGGGAATGGGGATTACGAAGGACAGGAGGGTTTAGCTCGGATTGTACAAGGGGACTAGTCAGATCACAGCTGGAGGGGTATTGAAGTCCGAGACAGAGGGATCGGGGAAGGGGAATAGGGTTTACGAAGGACAGGAGGGTTTAGCTCGGATTGTACAAGGGGACTAGTCAGATCGCAGCTGGAGGGGTATTGAAGTCCGAGACAGAGGGGTCGGGGAAAGGGGAATAGGGTTTACGAAGGACAGGAGGGTTTAGCTCGGATTGTACAAGGGGACTTGCCAGATCACAGCTGGAGGGGTATTGAAGTCCGAGACAGAGGGGTCGGGGAAAGGGGAATGGGGGAGATCGAGGGGACGGTTCACTCAGACTCTACATTGATAATGTTCCGGGCCATGTATCTGATCGAGGGCAAGTCGGGCAGAGATAGAGAGAGAGAGAGAGCGAAGGACAGAGAGAGAGAGGTCGTTTCGCCCCCCCCACCCCCCCCTCGCTTGGCAGGGAAGTGGAGTCCAGGAGCTGGAAGGCGCCATCTTGGAATAAGGAGGTGGGGGGAGGAAGAGGACGAGCAGAGGGAGCTTCCGCCGAGGCGGTATTGAAGGCTGAGACGGAGGGATGGGGAGACGGAGAAAGGCGGTGATGGTGGTGGGAGGGGAGTTACGAAGGGCGGGACGGTTCCCGCGTCCCCTCACAACCCCCCACCCCAGAGAGGCGCGGTTAAACTCACCGGTGACCGAGACAGAGACGGAGGCGACGAGCGACGAGGCCGACGCTCCCGCCTGCTGGTCCCCGTAGCGGCAGGCATAGCTCCCGGCGTCGCGGTCGGTCAGGTTGTCCAGCCGCAAGCTCCCGGTGCGCTCGCCGGGCCCCAGGCCCCGGTGGGCCAGCAGGAAACCGTCCCGGAAAAAATCGACGCCCAGGCTGGTGTTCCTCTCCCTGACGGTGCAGTTAATGCTCAGCGACTCTCCCTTCAGGAAGAGCGTGTAGTCGGGGTCCAGGGTGATGACGGGGCTCACTCCT
>NW_025133218.1:0-1159 GCF_004010195.1 Chiloscyllium plagiosum
GAGCTGACCATTGTTACTACTATTTATTAAAAAGCCTAAAAGTCTCGAAAGTTATTTACTTGAACCGTTTTCAGTAGGCAGTTTGGCCTTAAGACCTCTTGTTAAAAAAAGAGAAAATAACCTTTTTTTTTAAAAAAGTGACAGCATTATCACACAATTTAGATGCCTGGTCCTTTACTCAATGGGCTTCCTCATGTTAAAGATCGCAAGGTCACCTGAGTGGGGCAAACACAGGTACAGCCCAAGTTACAAGGATGTGTCTCATAAATTCTGAAACACGCCTGTCCATGGACGATCACATGGGACATACCAGGAAGTGATAAACAGACTGACACACACTATTTCACTGTTTCTGAGCTACACAATGCCAGCACTCGATACACTAGGGCGACAAAACCCAAGGGCAGGGAAACATACAGAGGGACGGAGAGATTCACATTAAAGACAACAACAGGCTGTTAATTAACTGGGAGGAGGTTGTGAAAATATGGGGGGAAAAGACAGAGCAGTGGGACTGACTGGAGAAGTAAGATCTTCGAAAGTAAAATGACAAGAATGAGAAAATTGAATAAAGGCATTGTCAGATCAGCTGAAATGGTTTGTTACATCAAATTCTGAATCTGCTTGACAGAACATCACAAACAACATAAACTGGGACAAGATGACAGCCCAGCATGGAGAGCTGTGCAGAGCAGGCTCGTGTGCTGCTCACTAAACTGCACTATCTGCCCAGCATGGAGAGCATTGCAAACTTTACGATCATATGCTAACTATACTCGCATCAGATTACTATCTCCAATGGGAAGGTTTGCTCTGTCTGTGTGTGTGTGTGTGTTCATCAGAGAGTGAGACAGAGTGCGGGTGCGTGCGCGATTGGCGTGGTTGAATGCGAAACTCATTGTTTGAGAAGGAAAACACGTGAAGGAAACTATTTTAAATACGAACAACTGGCAGGCTTTTGGATAATCGACAGAGAGAAAACGAGAGAAGTTTCATGGACAGATGAGGTAAAGTGTTTGAGAATGTCAAAATAAAGGCATTGCCAGACACAATAGCAATGTATATCGGCATTCACATGAATGACAGATGGATGGGAGTTTGATGTGAGGTCGAATCAGATTTGCTACGGCAGGTTTGAAGCCGGGAGCGTCAGCAGCAG
>NW_025133219.1:0-1159 GCF_004010195.1 Chiloscyllium plagiosum
GCCCCACAGACACTGACACCAATCTCCCACTGTCTGACATAAACTAGCCCCACAGGCACTGACACCAATCTCCCACTGTCTGATATAAACCAGCCCTATAGTCACTGACACCAATTTCCCCCTGTCTGATATAAACCATCTCCACAGACACTGACACCAATTTTCCCCTGTCTGATATAAACCATCTCCACAGACACTGACACCAATCTCCCCTGTCTGATTTAACCAGCCCGAAAGACACTGACACCAATCTCCCCCTGTCTGATATAAACCAGACCCACAGTCACTGAAACCAATCGCCCCTTGTCTGATATAAACCAACCCCTCAGACACTGTCACCAATCTCCCCCTGTCTGATATAAACCAGCCCCACAGACACTGACACCACTCTCCCACTGTCTGATATAAACCAACCCACAGTCACTGACACCAATCTCACCTTGTCTGATATAAACCAACCCACAGAAACTGACACCAATCTCCCCCTGTCTGATGTAAACCAACCCACAGTCACTGACACCAATCTCATCCTGTCTGATATAAACCAGCCCCACAGTCACTGACACCAATCTCCCCCTGTCTGACATAAACCATCCCCACAGTCACTGACACCAATCTCCCACTTTCTGATATAAAGCAGAACCACAGTCGCTGACACCAACCCCTCCTGACTGACATAAACCATCACCACAGTCACTGACACCAATCTCCCCCTGTCTGATATAAACCAGACCCACAGACAAAGACACCAATCTCTTCTGTCTGATGTAAACCAGCCCCACAGGCACTGACACCAATCTCCCCTTGTCTGACATAAACCAACCAACAGACACTGACACCAATCTCCCACTGTCTGATATAAACCAGCCCCACAGGCACTGACACCAATCTCACACTGTCTGATATAAACCAGCCCCACAGGCACTGACACCAATCACCCCCTGTCTGATATAAACCAGCCCCACAGGCACTGACACCAATCTCCCCCTGTCTGATATAAACCAGCCCCACGGTCCCTGACACCAATCTCCCCTTGTCTGATATAAACCAACCCACAGTCACTGACACCAATCTCACCTTGTCTGATATAAACCAACCCACAGACACAGACACCAATCTCCCCCTCTCTGATGTAAACCAACCCACAGTCACTGACACC
>NW_025133220.1:0-1159 GCF_004010195.1 Chiloscyllium plagiosum
ACATCCCAATCATCATATTTCATTAATTTAACACGATACTTCCCTGGAATAAAGAAATGTAATGTGTGATTGCCTTGCGAAAAATGAGGGAAGCTTCATTCCAATTATATGATTAAGAAATAGCTCTGTTCATTCAGTGAAAACACAGTCAAATCACACAAAAGGAAACCACGTCATCTTGTGTAGACACACAAGTACCTCAAATAATTTTCAATTCTTCCAGTGGTTGTTTGAATCTCTAGACAGGTGTGGAAGTGTCAGACTTTTTATATCGCCTTGAGAAACCAGTTGTCATCAGTCTATTTGAATTGCTGAAGTTTGTGTGGTATTAGCACATTCACAGCGCTGTTAGGAAGTGAGTCCCATGGCTGTGATCGAGGAGGAGGAAACGGGCAGGGAAATAGTTGAGAGTCAAGTTAAAGTCTGATTTGAAGGAGTGCTTTGAGGTGAAGCATTTACACGCATGTGCGCCCTTATCCTCAAGGATCACAGTTTTGGAACATGCTGCCAAAGGGACATGTCAGCATGCAAACTGGAAGCTGAAGAAGGCACCTCGGCCCTCGAGAAGGCTATTTCATTCATGGGATCATCATTAATCTTACTGCTCACCAGTCTTCCCAACACACCGACAACATTGAACCTGATTGTTTACTCTCCAGCAAAAGAATGGTGAACCTTTGGGATTGTCCACCACAGAAATTGATTGAGGACTAAACATTAAATTATTTCAATAAGGAGATAGATTCGTTGAATCCTTAAAAACTGCTATGGATATGTGGGAGAAAGGCAAACAGGGTACAATATTGGTTGAAAGCCATGAAAACATTGAATGTGGCATGGTTTGTAAGTTTGCACGTAACGCCGATATTGGTGGTATAATTGGCAGTTAAAGTTATCTAAACGTACAATGAGATCTTGATCAGCTGAGCCATTTGGCTGAGGAGTGGTAGATGGAGTGTAATTTAAATGAATACGACGTGTTGCTTTTTGAGAAGACAAATCAGGTCACAACTTACAGAGTTAATGGTAGGGCACTGGGTAGTGATGTTGAACACTGAGGACCCTGAGGGTTCAGACTCATATATTCTTGAAAGCGTTGTCTCAAGTATCTAGTGTGTTGAAGGTCTTTGGCACATGTACCTTCATTGGTCAGAGCACT
>NW_025133221.1:0-1159 GCF_004010195.1 Chiloscyllium plagiosum
TCTCCCCCTCTTGACCCCTCTCCCCTACTCTCTCTCCACCCTTTCTCCCACCCTCTCTCCCCCCGGGTATGGGGGGGATTGAGTTATAAAGAAAGGCTGAATACGCTGGGAGTTTTGTCATAGGAGGCTGGGAGGTGACTTTATCGAAGTTGATAAAGTAATGAGGTGTATAGATCGGTTTTTATTTAGAATTAGAATCCCTACAGTGTGGAAACATGTCCACCCCGACCCTCCGAAGAGTAACTTATCAAGATCTCTACCCCTACCCTAATGTACCAAGCCTACACATGGCCAATCCACTCTAACTGACACATCCCTGAACACTATGGGGTAATTTAGCATGGCCAATCCACCCTAACCTGCACATCCCTGAGCACTATGGGTAATTTAGCATGGCCAATCCACCCTAACCTGCACATCCCTGAACACTATGGGTAATTTAGCATGGGCAATCCACCCTAACCTACACATCCCTGAATACTATGGGTAATGTAGCACGGCCAGTCCACCTGTAAACCCTGATCATTACACACGCTCCCTTAATTCCTGGTCATTACACAGGCTCCCTGAATTCCTGACCATGACACACACTCCCTTAATTCCTTATCATTACAGATTGTCCCTTAATTACTGACCATAAGACACACTCCCTTAATTCCTGATCATTACACACACTCCCTTAATTTCTGGTCATGACAGAATGTCCCTTAATTCCTGACCATTGCACACACTCCATTAATTCCTTATCATTACAAATTGTCCCTTAATTCCTGACCATAAGACACACTCCCTTAATTCCTGATCATTACACACACTCCCTTAATTTCTCGGCATTACACACACTCCCTTTATTCCTGATCATTACAGAATGTCCCTTAATTCCTGATCATTACACACATTCCCTTAATTCCTGATCATTACACACATTCCCTTAGTTCCTGATCATGACAGACTGTCCCTTAATTCCTTATCATAACACACACTCCTTTAATTCATGATAATTACAGACTGACCTGTAATTCCTGACCATTGCACACACTCCCTTAATTCCTGACCATTAAACACACTCCCTTAATTCCTGACCATTACAAACACTCCCTTAATTCCTGATCATTACACTCACTCTCTTAATTCCTGACCATTACACACACTCCCTTAA
>NW_025133222.1:0-1159 GCF_004010195.1 Chiloscyllium plagiosum
AGGTGTACAGGGACTGGATGTCCATGGTGGAGACTGTGTTGAGGTCAGGTGATATCATTGAAGTTGAAATAGTGGTCTTGGAGTGGGACTGGGCTGTCACCCTCACCTCTGGAATTCGGCTGTTTGTCAGTTTGTGAATCAAGTGGCCCTGGCAGAACACAAACTGGGCGTCGCTGAGCAAGTTATTGCTGAGCAGGTGCTTGACAGGACTGTTGATGACACCTTCCATCACTTCACTGTTGAGCGAGGGAAATCTCATGGAGGGATATTGGCTGAGTTGACTCTGCCCTGTGTTTTTGTGTTGAACATCCCTGGGCAATGTTCCACAATGTCGGTAGGTGCCAGTGCTGGAGCAGTACTTGTCTTGGTGGGAAGCAAGTTCTGGAGCACAGCCATCAGTCTTATTGCCACAATGATGGCAGGGCTATTGCCTTTACACTATTTGTCCATTTCTTGATCTGAAATCAAATGAGTTTTCAACCAATTCGATTCACATCTGTGATGTCCGGGACCAATGGGGAAGCTAATCCACTTGGCACTGCTGGCTAAAGATTGCTGCAAATGCTGTTGTCTTATCTGTTGCATGGATGCGTGAAGCCCCTCCATCAGTAAGGTTGGGGATTTCTGTGATGCTTCCTCCAGTGAGTTGTTTAATTGTTCATCACTATTCATCACTGCAGGTGTGGCAGAGCTGCAGAGCTCACATTGATACATTGGTTGTGGGATCACTTAGTTCTATTTGGTGTTGCTTGCACTGTTTGGTATTCTGGTTTGGTCCCTGCACCAGGTTGGCACCTCAGTTTTAGGTATGCCTGGTACTGCTCCTGGAGAGCCCACCTGCATTCTCCATTGAACCAGGGTTGATACCCTGGCTTGATGTTAATAGTTGAGTGGGGGATATACCTGGCCATGAGATTTCAAATTGGGCTGGAGTACAGTTCTGTTGCTGTTGTTGGCCGACAGTGAGGCAAAAGTTGCAGGGTCAAGAGGGCTGATTTTGTGGTTGTACTTTCCTGTGCATTGGTAGATGTAATGTGGTCCATCCAGTTTCATTCCTTTGTTGAGACTGTGCAGTGATTAATACAATGAGTGATTGGGTTGGCCACTGTCAGGAATGCAACTTTTTAAAACAGGTTTTGTGATTTACACATGAAAGTGA
>NW_025133223.1:0-1159 GCF_004010195.1 Chiloscyllium plagiosum
GTCAATGTTCGAATATAGTAACATTGCATAAACGACACAAAACTGGTCTTCCTGCTACCAGAATGATATTGTGAAACTTGAACGGATGAGAAAAAGGTAAAATGTGATGTTTGTAATTCTTAAGCTTCCAAATGGTTTTGAGGTGCGAATGTATTTTAACCTTGAAGAAATTTGATGCATTTAAACCTCCGTCCTGTCCACGATAGAAGCTGTTGGATCTGTTCCGAATTTCCAGCGGCTTCTGTAATTATTTAAGGTTTCTGATGATAGCAATCTCTCACTTTTCGATTAAAACAAAACGAACCTTATGTTGCGAACAATTTTCAAATAAGCAATGGGCAGCAGAGAGGAAAGCTTTTGAGCAACGCTGCCCGGATTGTCACGGCAATTAACAGGAACCATCGCCATGAAAACCCGAAAGCAACCTGACAAATCCATTTCGCCACAGAATGCAAAGTTGGTGCTCAAGACGTTTCCTTGCAAAACCACAGTAAAAGCCACAACACTGCGATGGCTGGGAATCGAACCCAGGTCAACTGCTTGGAAGGCAGCTATGCTCACCACTACACCACCACCGCGCTAGCTGCTAAACTGTCCCTTTTCCCAAACGCACATAACAAGGCCGTGATAGTCACCAACTGAACTGGGGCTGAAAGCAAAACAAGAAATTGCTTGTAAAACGTCAACAGGTCTGAAAACCCCAGGATCAGAAGCCTTCAGCCCTTAAGAACAATCACTGGATCCAAAAGGTTCACTCCCCACAAATGCTGCCGGACCTGCTGAGTTTCCCAGCAATTTCTGTGCTGTCTCTCAGATCTGCAACTTCTGCAGTTCTTTGTCAAATCGAAAACAAACGTTGATCCATTGAAGGGGATAGTTGATCAGGTGATAGTCCTCTTCATCCACAGATATAGATAGGATGGAGAATAGGATCATAAAATTCTTACAGTGTAGAAACAGGCTATTCGGCTCATCATGCATCCCACCAAGTCTCACCCTCTCCGCTATTGCTGTAACCCCGCATTTCTCATGGCTAACCATATAACCAACACTCACCTGGACACTATTGACTATTGAGCGTTGCAAATCCACCCTAACCTGCGCATCTTTGGACTGTGCGAGGAAGCTGGAGCACCCGGAGGAAACTCACGCAGACACG
>NW_025133224.1:0-1159 GCF_004010195.1 Chiloscyllium plagiosum
CAAACAACCCAGTGAACCCTTTGAATTACTAACGGCAAACAGCCCAGTGAACCACTAACAAAAATAAACAGCCCAGTGAACCCTGTGAATTTCTAACAAAAGTAAATGCCCCAGTGAACCCTGTGAATTACTAACAACAGCAAACAACCCAGTGAAACCTGTGAATTACGAACAACAGCAAACAGCACAGCGAAACCTGTGAATTACTAATACCATTAATAGGCCAGTGAACTCTGTGAATTACTAACAATATCAAACAGTCCAGTGGACGCTTTGAATGTCTAACACCCGCAAACAGCGCAGTTAACCCTTAAAATTACTAACAACAGCAATCAGTCCAGTGAACCCTGTCAAATTCTAACAACAGCAAACAGCCCAGTGAACCCAGTGAAATGCTAACAACAAAATCTCGACCAGAAAACCCTCTGAATTACGAACAACAGCAAACAGCCCAGTGAACCCTGTGAATTACTAACAACAGCAAACAGCCCAGGGAACCCAGTGAATTACTAACAATAGTAAAAAGCCCAGTGAACCCTGTGAATTACTAACAACAGCAAGCAGCCCAGGGAACCCTGTGAATTACTAACAATAGTAAAAAGCCCAGTGAACCCTGTGAATTACTATCAATCATAAAAAGTCCAGTGAACCTGGTGAATTACTCACAACAGCAAACAGCCCAGTGAAACCTGTGAATTACTAACAACAGCAAACTGCCCAGTGAACCCTGTGAATTACTAACAGCAAACAGACCAGTGAACTCTGTGAATTACTAACAAAAGTAAACAGCCCAGTGAACACTGTGAATTACGAACAACAGCAAACAGCCCAGTCAAGCCTGTGAATAAGTTAAAAAAGCTAACAACCCAGTGTACCCTTTGAATTATTAACAACAAACAGCCCAATGAACCCTGTGAATTACTAACAAAAGTAAAGAGCCCAGTGAACCCTGTGAATTACTGACAATAGCAAACAACCCAGTGAACCCTTTGAATTACTAACAACAGCAAACATCCCAGTGAACCCTTTGAATTACTAACAGTAAACAGCCCAGTGAACCCTGTGAATTAATAACAGCAAACAGCCCCGTGATCCCTTTGAATTACTAACAGCAAACAGCCCAGTTAACCCTGTGAATTACTAACAAAAGTAAATGCCC
>NW_025133225.1:0-1159 GCF_004010195.1 Chiloscyllium plagiosum
GAGAGCAAGCTAACGTTTCGAGTCTAGAAGACTCTTCAACAGAGCTGAAATACTGGATGTTTGTGATTAAGGGTTGGCAATAATTATGGCCAATTTAATCTACATTTAAAGGAGAAGCATTATGTTCTCTCATATACATGCACTGTCTCATACAAACACACATACATCCCCCACACTCACACCCACACACATACCCTCCCACAGTCTAATACTCCATCACACCCAAGATTTCACACGCACAAACATACTCTCTCTCACGTGCACTCACACTCATATGCACACACTCACGTTAACTCTCTCTCTCTCTCCCCTATGCACAAAGATATAAGTCTATGGGCTGAATTTGTACTTGCAGATTTATATTTACAGATACATTCTATTTTGCTCAAAACATGCACAAGCTGCAAGCAGTCAATGCAGGCAGTCAATCCATGTAATATTTTGTTAATTCCACTTTGGAAATAGAACCAGTCTGACTCAAGATTGGGATATAGACATACCCTAACCTCACACCTTTAATGCATCAACTGAGCTGAGATGTCACCTTTTTGTTATAAAACCTTAAGTTATCTTGAGAAAGTGACTTAAAAGAAGTTCTGGTGTTTAGATTTTAATGAACCAAAACCTGTAATCCATTCTAAAAGATGAAAGACTTAACAATCCAGGTGTGTCCAATGGATTATTTCAGTTGCATGACACTGTAATCATTTGCTATAAATTCTGTGTCTTATGATCTTACACTCCACAACCACCTGATGAAGGAGCAGCACTTAAAAGCTAGTGTTTCCAAATAAACCTGCTGGACTATAACCTGGTGTTGTGTGAATTTTACCTTTGACAGATTTTCTGTTCTGTTCTACATATTTAGTGTTTGGGATTTGGCACAAAATTTTAATTACATAAAATAGATACTTTTTTGGCTTTACTTAGATTGAAAAATAATGTTTAATTTGTAAGGAACTTTTTCTGTCTAAGATTAAGCAACAAAACTGCAGTCAAACAATTGTGGTATCACACCCTGGCCAGAATGCAGTACAGGGAGGACTTAGAAAAGAACTGTCCAAGGGCCCTGTTACAAGTTGGATTCCATTCAAAAAACATCAATAAAAGGGTTCAAAATCTTGGGAGGCATCACAATTATGAGTAATATAAAATGTGG
>NW_025133226.1:0-1160 GCF_004010195.1 Chiloscyllium plagiosum
GGCTGGTACAATGACAACATTTAAAAGGCATTTAGATGAGTATATGAATTGCAAGGGTTTAGAGGGATATGGGCCAAATTCTGTCATATTGAATTAGATTTATCTGGGGTATCTGGTTGGTGTGGACAAGTTAGACCAAAGGGTCTGTTTCCATGTGCTATGAGTCTGAAACAATATAATCATCTCCCTTGTAATTCAATGAATGCCCCACTATCGACATTCTGGGGGTTATCATTGACCAGAAACTCAACTGGACTCATCACATAAACATAGTGGCTACAAGAGCAGGTTAGAAGCTGGGAATACTGTGGTGAGTAACTCACCTCCTGACTGTCCAAAGTTGTCCACCATCTACAAGGCCCAAGTCAGGAGTATGATGCAATACTGCCCACTTGCCTGGATGAGTGCAGTCCCAACAACACTCAAGAAGCTTGATACCATCCAGGACAAAGCAGCCCACTTGATTGGCACCTCATCCACAAACACACACTCTCTCCACCCCCAATGCACAGTAGCAGCACTGTGTATTATCAACAAGACACACTGCAGAAATTCCCCAAAGATCGTCAGACAGCACCTTCCATATGCACGACCACTTCTAGGGGGAGCAGGTAGATGGGAACACCACCACTTTCAAGTTTCTCTCCAATCCACTCACCATCCTGACTTGGAAATATATCGTCATTCCTTCACTGTCGTTGGGTCAAAATCCTGGACTTCCCTCTCTAAGGGCATTGTGGGTCAACTTACAGCAGGTGGACTGCAGCAGTTCAAGAAGGCAGCTTACCCCTCCCTTCTCAAGGGGAACTGGGGAATGAGCGATAAATGCTGGCCCAGCCAGCAACACCCACACCTCACAATGAATACATTAAAAAAAACGGTTTCTTACTAGAAAAGCAAAATGTTGCAGTTTGAAAAATTTCATTCATGGGAGGTAGGCATCACTAGCTGGGCCAACATTTGTTGACCTTGAGGAGGTGGCGGTGAGCTATATTCTTGAACTACTAGAGTCCATTTTTTGTAGCTAAACCCACAATGCCATTGGGGAGGGAATTCCAGCATTTTGATTGAGGAACACTGAAGGAATGGCAATATATTTTTAAGTCAAGATGGTGAGCGACCTGCAAGGGAAATTGAGGTGGTGGTGTTTCGATGTATCT
>NW_025133227.1:0-1160 GCF_004010195.1 Chiloscyllium plagiosum
CACATATATGCCTTTTGCAGTCACCTGGTGATAAATGAGAAGAAAATATTCCTCAGTCTGTACAACACAATAGCAACAGGCATGCAGTGAAAAATAAATGTATAAAGTTTGTGACTTCAGACACAGATAAACTTGAATTTACCCTGTTACATGAATTAAAATGAACTGTTGTAAATATTTCAAAATATCCAAATAAATTTGACATTTTTTTTATGGCAGCTAGGCATATTGTCATTGGCTGTTCATCTGCATGATATATAGTGTGTAGTAGGATAAACTTTTTGACTAGTGTATTCCAGCCATATAACTGTATGCAAAATGATCCAGCTCCATGTAGTGAGAATACTGCTTTTCTTACACTGAACACGCCTTCTTTTCCTTTGTATGAAGCCCTTTGCAGTATTTGCATACATGCACATTTGTATATGCTTGTTCTGCCCCTTAGGCCTGTTATACAATCAGCATAATACTATGAATGTGCTCAAGTTGTTGGTTTTCAAGCTCTGCTAAGAGGGGCTGAAACAGAGGGGGAGAAACAGAAGGGCTGAAACAAAGGGGCTGAAACAGAGGGGGAGAAACAGAGGTTGAGAAACAGAGGGGCAGAAACAGAGGGGCAGACACAGAGGCGCTGAAACTGAAGCGCTGAAATTGTGGGGCTGAAACAGAGGGGCTGACACAGAGGGACTGAAACAAAGATTAGATTAGATTAGATTAGATTATTAGATTAGATTAGATTAGATTACTTTACAGTGTGGAAACAGGCCCTTCGGCCCAACAAGTCCACACCGACCCGCCGAAGCGCAACCCACCCATACCCCTACATTTACCCCTTACCTAACACTACGGACAATTTAACATGGCCAATTCACCTGACCTGCACATCTTTGGACTGTGGGAGGAAACCGGAGCACCCGGAGGAAACCCACGCAGACACGGGGAGAATGTGCAAACTCCACACAGTCAGTCGCCTGAGGCGGGAATTGAACCCGGGTCTCTGGCGCTGCGAGGCAGCAGTGCTAACCACTGTGCCACCGTGCCGCCCACAAAGGGCGAGCAACAGAGGGACTGCAACAGAGGGGCTGAAACAGAGGAGCTGAAACAGAGGGCGAGAAACAGCGGCTGAAACAGAGGGTCTGAAAAAAGAGGGGGAGAAACAGAGG
>NW_025133228.1:0-1160 GCF_004010195.1 Chiloscyllium plagiosum
GGTTTCATTCCAAAAGAAAACTGAACTGCAAAGATTTGATATTCATCTACTCTGGAATATTTGTTAGCAGCTCGGTGTGGTTCTAATCACCTATTTGGACAAAACATGCGTTTATGCACGAAAGAAGATGCAATTGTTTGCCAGAAAATGATTGAAAAAAGATGAAAAAGTCCAAAGATGTGCACGTCAGGTGAATTGGCCATGCTAAATTGCCCGTAGTGTTAGGTAAGGGGTAAATGTAGAGGTATGGGTGGGTTGCGCTTCGGCGGGGCGGTGTGGACTTGTTGGGCCGAAGGGCCTGTTTCCACACTGTAAGTAATCTAATCTAATCTAATCTAATCTAATTGTTTCATTATTAAGGGCTTAAGCCATTGTCTAAAGCTCTCTGTCATGATAAACTGAGGAACGGTTAACTCACTGAGGTGCTCATGGTTTGGAAAGGCAACAATTCCTTGTGGTATTTAGCAAGTGTTATAATTTGGCATGTGCATTGACTCAGCAAAGAATGTAATACATAAATAGGGAAATACCTTGCTTTTATTTCATTCTCTGCATTCTTAATCAATTTTTTTCGGAATGTGACTGTTGATATTTTATGAATAAAGAACATAATACAACATTAAACAACCGTTTCAGGAGCGTGATTACTGATTGGCGCTGCTCCAGTCTGTGTGTCATAAAACATAATATAATAAGAATTATTATTCCTCTTTCTCTACTGTGTTCTAATCTTGTTGGTGGCTATTAATATTTAAACTGATAATCTGAATACTCAGCAGTTCATACCGAGAATGAGACAACATGATTTCACAACAATTATTTAAAAAGGTATATTTTATAATGAGAATAGTTAAACAAGCTAAGTAGCAGATACATAATAATACAATTCATAAATTCTCATGTTTTAAACTTAGTTTATGATTTCCTTCCCGTGAAAAATTGCTTTGTGGATTTTAAAAGTTATGAAGTTAAAGCATTTCTCAAGTCGCAATAACCATGGGGAATTCACTTGAACAGTTCGAATCTTTTCTCCTTCCCACAGTATTACAGGAAAATTATGACAGAGAAAGACATCATTCAGTCTATCATATCTGCATCAGATCCTGGTTATAGTCCTCATTTCCAGTAGCTGCGGTACAGCCTTGAAGCTTCCTTCACTT
>NW_025133229.1:0-1160 GCF_004010195.1 Chiloscyllium plagiosum
CAGAAATGTACAACAGAAATGTATAGGCTGTTTCTGGAACACTTGTTGCGAGTGTTGGATATCTTTGTCCCACTGAGACAGGTAAGGAATGTTAAGTGGAAGAAGCCTTGAATGAAAAAGCAGAGGAGATTTTCGTCAACAGGAAGAAGGAAACCTACTTATATTTGAGGAATCAAGGATCTGGCACCACTTTTGAGTAGCTGAAAGAAACATCAAAAATGGATTGAGGAGACTTAGGCCGGAGCAGTAAAAAGCCTTGGCGGGAAGGATTTGCTAAAAGCCAAAAGCGTTTGACACAGACGTGAGGAATAAGAAAATGATGAGAGGTAGAATAGGCCAATCTATGATTGCGGAGGGAACGTTTACCTGGAGTCTGAACAGGTAGCCGAGTCCCCAAATGATTGTTTTGTTTCAGAGACAGAGACTTTGTTGTTATGAAGTTAAAGATGGGTAATATACTTTTAAGAGAGAGTGAAAGCTGGCAAGCACCTGTCATATGACTGATAATTGAAATATGTAACTTAAGAGGAAAACTTTGGCTGTAACCTTAAAACCTCAATTGTTTTGGCAGCATTGCGAATTAGCCAATCAGTGTAAATTAAGTCCCAAGAAACAAAAATCAAATTGAATTCGAATTTTACTATTTTAACAATATTGAATCAATGAGACGATCCAATACTTGGAGTATAAAAAAGCAGGCGTTTTGGACAGTTAGCCAGGAAGAACAGCATCTAGAACTTGTAGTATTGATTTCACCAAATTCTCTGCCAAAGATACCTTTTTCATATGAAACACCCAAGCATCAGATGACTGAGGATGACTCAGGAAGATACACAAACAGAGGAAGATCGACAGTGGGAATGACAACCCATGTCTGATGTTGAAAACGGAGTAATTATAAATTTAATAGGGGATTTATTGGATCAGTACATTGTTATAACTTTGGAAGTAAATATCAAATAATTTAGAAAAAGGAGACACAGAGTTGCAAATACCTCTTGTTTAACGTTCACTTTTAGAGTGACAGCATAAAATCAATATTTTTTGTGAAATGGTAGAATTTTGGACAATTGATTGTCATTCATACTTTAGCAGATTATGAGGCGAATTGAGGTTGATTGTGTGTATTCACTTTAATTAACAGAAGGGTTTGCCACCGT
>NW_025133230.1:0-1160 GCF_004010195.1 Chiloscyllium plagiosum
TCAGTGTTCAGTGTTCACTGTTCAGTATTCAGTATTCAGTGTTCAGTATTCAGTGTTCAGTATTCAGTGTTCACTGTTCACTGTTCAGTGTTCACTGTTCACTGTTCTGTGTTCAGAGTTTACTGTTCACTGTTCAGTGTTCAGTGTTCACTGTTCACTGTTCAGTGTTCACAGTTCACTGTTCACTGTTCACTGTTCAGTGTTCACTGTTCACTGTTCACTGTTCTGTATTGTGTTCACTGTTCACTGTTCACTGTTCTGTATTCAGAGAATACTGTTCACTGTTCACTGTTCAGTGTTCACTGTTCACTGTTCACTGTTCTGTATTGTGTTCACTGTTCACTGTTCTGTGTTCAGAGATTACTGTTCACTGTTCAGTGTTCACAGTTCACTGTTCAGTGTTCACAGTTCACTGTTCA
The DNA here is from genome assembly GCF_004010195.1 of Chiloscyllium plagiosum. Lineage (NCBI taxonomy): Eukaryota > Metazoa > Chordata > Chondrichthyes > Orectolobiformes > Hemiscylliidae > Chiloscyllium > Chiloscyllium plagiosum. Next base: position 420 of record NW_025133230.1, read on the forward strand.
CTGTTCTGTATTCAGAGTTTACTGTTCACTGTTCACTGATCACAGTTCACTGTTCACTGTTCTGTATTCAGAGTTTACTGTTCACTGTTCACTGTTCAGTGTTCACTGTACACTGTTCACTGTTCACTGTTCTGTGTTCAGAGTTTACTGTTCACTGTTCAGTGTTCACAGTTCACAGTTCACTGTTCACTGTTCTGTATTCAGAGTTTACTGTTCACTGTTCACTGTTCAGTGTTCACAGTTCACTGTTCACTGTTCTGTATTCAGAGTTTATTGTTCACTGTTCACAGTTCAGTGTTCACTGTTCACTGTTCAGTGTTCAGTGTTCAGTGTTCACTGTTCACTGTTCACTGTTCTGTATTCAGTGTTCACTGTTCAATGTCCACTGTTCAGTGTTCACTGTTCACTGTTCACTGTTCACTGTTCACTGTTCACGGTTCACTGTTCAGTGTTCACAGTTCACTGTTCTGTATTCAGAGTTTACTGTTCACTGTTCACAGTTCAGTGTTCACTGTTCAGTGTTCACTGTTCTGTATTCAGAGTTCACTGTTCACTGTTCACTGTTCAATGTTCACTGTTCAGTGTTCACAGTTCACTGTTCACTGTTCTGTATTCAGAGTTTACTGTTCACTGTTTAGTGTTCAGTGTTCACTGTTCACTGTTCACTGTTCTGTATTCACTGTTCAGTGTTCAGTGTTCACTGTTCAGTGTTCACTGTTCTGTATTCAGAGTTTACCGTTC
>NW_025133231.1:0-1160 GCF_004010195.1 Chiloscyllium plagiosum
CAGGGACAGCAGGATCACTCTGGGACAGCAGGAGCACTCAGGGACAGCAGGATCACTCAAGGACAGCAGGATCACTCAGGGACAGCAGGATCACTCAGAGACAGCAGGATCACTCAGAGACAGCAGGATCACTCTGGGACAGCAGGATCACTCTCTGTCAGCAGGATCACTCTCTGAGAGCAGGATCACTCAGAGACAGCAGGATCACTCGCTGACAGCAGGATCACTCACAGACAGCAGGATCACTCAGGGACAGCAGGACCACTCTCTGAGAGCAGGATCACTCAGAGACAGTAGGATCACTCAGGGGCAGCAGGATCACTCTCTGAGAGCAGGATCACTCAGAGACAGCTGGATCACTCAGGGACAGCAGGATCACTCTCTGAGAGCAGGATCACTCAGAGACAGCAGGATCACTCTCTGACAGCAGGATCACTCAGAGACAGCAGGATCACTCAGGGACAGCAGGATCACTCTCTGAGGGCAGGATCACTCAGAGACAGCAGGATCACTCTCTGACAGCATGATCACTCTCTGACAGCAGGATCACTCAGGGACAGCAGGATCACTCTGACAGCAGGATCATTCAGGGACAGCAGGATCACTCTCTGAGAGCAGGATCACTCAGGGACAGCAGGATCACTCTCTGACAGCAGGATCACCCTCTGACAGCAGGATCACTCAGGGACAGCAGGATCACTCTCTGACAGCAGGATCACTCAGGGACAGCAGGATCACACTCTGAGATCAGGATCCCTCAGAGACAGCAGGATCACTCTCTGACAGCAGGATCACTCAGGGACAGCAGGATCACTCTCTGAGAGCAGGATCACTCAGAGACAGCAGGATCACTCTCTGTCAGCAGGATCACTCAGGGACAGCAGGATCACTCAGGGACAGCAGGATCACTCTCTGACAGCAGGATCACTCAGAGACAGCAGGATCACTCAGGGTCAGCATGATCACTCTCTGAGGGCAGGATCACTCAGAGACAGCAGGATCACTCTCTGAGGGCAGGATCACTCAGAGACAGCAGGATCACTCAGGGACAGCAGGATCACTCTCTGACAGCAGGATCATTCAGGGACAGCAGGATCACTCTCTGAGAGCAGGATCACTCAGGGACTGCAGGATCACTCTCTGACAGCAGGATCACTCAG
>NW_025133232.1:0-1160 GCF_004010195.1 Chiloscyllium plagiosum
CAGGAGCTCACACGGAGATTAAACATGGCTGGGGTAGGAGCTCACATGGAGATTAAACATGACTGGGTTAGGAGCTCACATGGAGTTTATACATGACTGGAGCGGAAGCTCACATGGACATTAAACATGACTGGGGCAGGAGCTCACATGGGGATTAAACATGACTGGGACAGGAGCTCACATGGAGATTAAACATGACCGGGCCGAGAGCTCACATGGAGATTAACATGACTGGGACAGGAGCTCACATGGAGATTAAAAATGACCGGGACGAGAGCTCACATGGAGAATAAACATGACTGGGACAGGAGCTCACATGGAGATTAAACATGACTGGGGTATGAGTTCACATGGAGATTAAACATGACTGGGACAGGAGCTCACATGGAGATTAAGAATGACAGGGACAGGAGCTCCCATTTAGTTTATACATGAATGGGGTATGAGTTCACATGTAGAATAAACAAGACTTGATAGGAGCTCACATAGAGGGGCAGGAGCTCAGATGGGGATTAAACATGACTCGGACACAAGCTCACGTAGGTATTAAACATGACTGGGACAGAATCTCACATGGGGATTAAACATAACTGGGACAGGAGCTCACATGGAGATTAAACATAACTGGGAAAGGAGCTCACATGGGGATTAAACATGACTGGGACAGGAGCTCACATGGAGATAAAATATGACAGGGCCAGGAGCTCACATGGAGTTTATACATGACTGTGGTATGAGTTCACATGTAGATTAAACATGACTTGATAGGAGCTCACATGTTGATTATGCATGACTTGCACAGGAGATCACATGGAGATGAAACAAGACATGGACAGGAGCTCAAATGGAGATTAAACATGAATGGGACAGGAGCTCACATGGGGATTAACCATGACTGGGACAGGAGCTCACATGGAGATTAAACATGACTGGGACAGGAGCTCACATGGAGATTAAACATGACTGGAACGGGAGCTCACATGGAGTTTATACATGACTGGGACAGGAGCTCACATGGAGATTAAACATGACTGGGACAGGAGCTCACATGGAGATTAAACATGACTGGGACAGAAGCTCACATGGGGATTAAACATGACTGGGACAGGAGCTCACATGGAGTTTATACATGACTGGGACAGGAGCTCACATAGAGATTA
>NW_025133233.1:0-1160 GCF_004010195.1 Chiloscyllium plagiosum
AGAGAGAGAGATTGAAACTGAGAGAGATAGAACGCGAGAGAGAGAGATAGAACGTGCGAGAGAGATAGAACGTGCGAGAGAGATAGAACGCGAGATAGATAGAACGCGAGAGAGATAGAACGCGAGAGAGAGAGAGAGAGATAGAAGGTGAGAGAGATAGAACGCCAGAGAGATAGAACGCAAGACAGAGAGAGATAGAACACGAGAGAGATAGAATGCGAGAGAGATAGAACGTGAGAGAGATAGAACGCGATAGAGAGAGATAGAACGTGAGAGAGAGAGATAGAACGTGCGAGAGAGATAGAACGCGAGAGAGATAGAACGCGAGAGAGAGAGAGATAGAAGGTGCGAGAGATAGAACGCCAGAGAGAGAGAACGCCAGAGAGATAGAACGCGAGAGAGACAGAGATAGAATGTGAGAGAGATAGAACGCGAGAGAGAGATAGATAGCGAGAGAGAGATAGAACACGAGTGAGATAGAATGCGAGAGAGATAGAACGCGAGAGAGATAGAACGCGAGAGAGATAGAACGCGAGAGATAGAACACGAGAGAGATAGAACGCCAGAGAGTTAGAACGCAAGACAGAGAGAGATAGAACACGAGAGAGATAGAACGCCAGAGAGATAGAACGCCAGAGAGATAGAACGCCAGAGAAATTGAACGCGCAAGAGAGAGAGAGATAGAACGCGAGAGAGATAGAACCCGAGAGATAGAGATAGAACGCGAGAGAGATAGAACGCGAGAGAGATAGAACGCGAGAAAGATAGAACGCGAGAGAGATAGAACGCGAGAGAGAGAGAGATAGAAGATGAGAGAGATAGAACGCCAGAGAGATAGAACGCCAGAGAGACAGAGATAGAATGCGAGAGAGATAGAACGCGAGAGAGAGATAGATAGCGAAAGAGAGAGATAGAACACGAGTGAGATAGAATGCGAGACAGATAGAACGCGAGAGAGATAGAACGCGAGAGAGATAGAACGCGAGAGAGATAGAACGGGAGAGAGATAGAACGGGAGAGAGAGAGAGAGAACACGAGAGAGATAGAACGCCAGAGAGATAGAACGCAAGACAGAGAGAGAGATAGAACATGAGAGAGATAGAATGCGAGAGAGATAGAACGCGAGGGAGATAGAACGCGAGAGAGAGAGATAGAACGTG
>NW_025133234.1:0-1160 GCF_004010195.1 Chiloscyllium plagiosum
TCAATAATTGCTCTCAATGTTCAAATTAAGGTATACTACATACATATTTTCCTAGCAGGATGTCGGGGGCATGTTAGATGCATTGGAACGGTTGTGTATAATCATTCCACCTGCATCAGATCGAAGACTAAACCAAGAGGAATACATGGACAAAGTTATACACCTCCAACCATAAAATGAGATATATATCCTGAAACTATTGTCCACTCAGATGTATTCTATAAAAAGTGAACGATTAAGCGAACTTTGAAACTTCATATCTGAGGATAAAAAATGTGAATAAAATATGCGTTTATAGCAGGACAAAGATGGTCACGAGTACGTAACTAGAGAATAGTATCTGATAAACATAATTCAAGTCATTATTCCAGGATTAGACATTATAGGTGAAGTTGGTCCTATTGATGTCACCTACGGTCAATGAAGTGTGATCAAGTGATAATTTACTGGACTTCAATCAATGTGTACATGTGATATTAGTGAAGGGACAGAAAGCAGAGCGATCTGGGGAACATGGCTGTTCAGACTGGAGGAAAATAATATTTCCACGTCTTTGGTACTGGAATATTTCCTTTATGACGCATTATAAGAGGAGAATCTAAGATACATGTACTATGAGGAATGAAGGACGACAATATGAATGGTGTAGAACAATTCATGCATGTCGAGAATGCCTTTCTGAACACGATAATGTATCTCTGAAATTTCTACGAAATAAGATCACTAAAACGTAATCATAATGTTGCGGATTAACAAAACAGAAGTATAGATTTAAAAAATGGAAACGCTACTCAAACTTAAAAATCATAATTTAAAATCTCAACTCATCACATCTCTCAGTGAGATACTGTCTTCTAGTCTCTGACACAGCCTGTGCGTTTCAAGTTTCTGCTGTTATCATTCCCGTTTATTTGGAAGTGAAATGAACATCTTTTACCTGACCCGTCAATCTCCCCTCATCCTGATAGATCTCCCCCACGTCCTGATTAGCACGCCTTGTTCTCTCACTCACTCTGTTTCTCCCAAAATCTCCTCTATCTCAGGTCATCTCCCTTCTTTCTGTCTCTCTCTCTCTCTCTCTCTCTCTGACTCTCTACGTCTGTCTCCACGTGATAGATCTCCCCCAAGTCCTGGTTAGCACGCCTTGTTCTCTCACTCAC
>NW_025133235.1:0-1160 GCF_004010195.1 Chiloscyllium plagiosum
AACACAGATGGATTAGGGAGTTCTTACAGAAATGTGCAAGACAGAGGGATTAGGGAGTCTTTACAGAAATCTGCAACACAGAGGGATTAGGGGGTCCTTCCTGAAATCAGCAGCACAGAGGGATTAGGGAGTCCTTACAGAAATCAGCACACAGTGGGATTAGGGAGTCCTTACACAAATCAGCAACACAGTGGGATTAGGGCGTTCTTACGGAAATCCGCACACAGAGGGATTAGGGAGTCCTCATGGAAATCAGCAACACAGAGGGATTAGGGAGTCCTTACAGAAATCAGCAACACAGTGGGATTAGGGAGTCCTTACAGAAATCAGCAGCATAGAGGGATTAGGGAGTCCTTACAGAAATCAGCAGTACAGAGGGAGTAGGGAGTCCTTACAGAAATTTGCAACACAGAGGGATTAGGGAGTCCTTACAAAAATCAGCAGTACAGAGGGATTAGGGAGTCCTTACAGAAATCTGCAGCGCAGAGGGATTAGGGAGTCCTTACAGAAATCTGCAACACAGAGGGATTAGGGAGTCTTTACAGAAACCTGCAGCACAGAGGGATTAGGGAGTCCTTACAGAAATCAGCAGCACAGAGGGATTAGGGAGTTCTTACAGAAATCACCAACACAGAGGGATTAGGGAGTCCTTACAATAATCACCAACACAGAGTGATTAGGGAGTCCTTACAATAATCACAAACACAGAGGGATCAGGGAGTCCTTACAATAATCACCAACACAGAGTGATTAGGGAGTCCTTACAATAATCACCAACACAGAGGGATTAGGGAGTCCTTATAGAAATCAGCAGTGCAGAGGGATTCGAGAGTCCTTACAGAAATCTGCAGCGCAGAGGGATTAGGGAGTCTTTACAGTAATCAGCAACACAGAGGGATTAGGGATTCCTTATAGAAAACAGCTGCACACAGGGATTAGGGAGTCTTTACACAAATCAGCAACACAGAGGGATTAGGGAGTCTTTACAGAAATCTGCAACACAGAGGGATTAGGGATTCCTTACAGAAAACAGCTGCACAGAGGGATTAGGGAGTCTATCCACAAATCAGCAACACAGAGGGATTAGGGAGTCTTTACAGAAATCAGCAGCACAGAGGAATTAGGGGGTCCTTACAGAAATCAGCAGCACAGAGGGATTA
>NW_025133236.1:0-1160 GCF_004010195.1 Chiloscyllium plagiosum
GTAAGGCAGGTAGAAATGGATAGGGTGAGCCAGGTAGAAATCGACAGGGTAAGGCAGGTAGAAATGGATAGGGTGAGGCAGGCAAAAATGGGTAGGGTGAGGCAGGTAGAAATGTACAGGTTAGGGCAGGTAGAAATGGATAGGGTGAGGCAGGTAGTAAAGGACAGTGTGAGACAGGTAGCAATGGACAGGATAGGGAGGTAGAAATGGATATGGTGAGGCAGGTGGAAATGGACAGGTTAGGGCATGTAGAAATGGACAAGGTAAGGCACGTGGAAATGAATAGGGTTAGACAGGTGGAAATGGATAGGGTGAGGCAGGTAGAAATGGATACGGAAGGCAGGTAGAAAAGGATAGGATGAGGCATGTAGAAATGGACAGGCTGAGGCAGATAGAAATGGAGAGGGGGAGGCAGGTAGAAATGGACAGGCTGAGGCAGGTAGAAATGGATAGGGTAAGGCAGGTAGAAATGGATAGCTTAGGGCAGGTAGAAATGGATAGGGTGAGGCACATCGAAATGGACAGGTAAGGGCAGGAAGAAATGGACAGAGTAATGCAGGTGGAAATGAATTAGGTTAGGCAGGTAGAAATGGATAGGGTGAGGCAGGTAGAAATGGACAGGGCATGGCAGGTAGAAATGCACAGGGTTAGGCATGTAGAAATGGATATGGTGAGGCATGTAGAAATGGATAGGGTAAGACAGGCAGAAATGGATAGGATGAGGTAGGTGGAAGTGGATAGGGCGAGGCAGGTGGAAATAGACAGAGTGAGACAGGTAGAAATGGATAGGGTGAGGCAGATAGAAATGGACAGGGTAAGGCAGGTAGAAATGGATAGGGTGAGGCAGGCAGAGATGGATAGGGTGAGGTAGGTGGAAGTGGATAGAGTGAGGCAGGTAGAAATGGACAGGGTGAGGCAGGTAGAAATGGATAGGGTCAGGCAGGTAGAAATGGACAGGGTAAGACAGGTAGAAATTAATAGGTTAAGACAGGCAGAAATGGATAGGGTGAGGTAGGTGGAAGTGGATAGGGTGAGGCAGGTACAAATCGACAGGGTGAGCCAGGTAGAAATGGATCGGGTGAGCCTGGTAGAAATCGACAGGGTAAGGCAGGTAGAAATGGACAGGGTAGGGAGGTAGAAATGGATATGGTGAGGCAGGT
>NW_025133237.1:0-1160 GCF_004010195.1 Chiloscyllium plagiosum
AGTTTCGGAGCTATGAGGTTATGTTGCATCTGCGCAAAACTCTGGTGCAGCCGCACTTGCAGTATTGCTTAAAGTTCTGGTCACCACATTACAGGAAGGAAGTGGAAGCGTTGGAAAGGGTGCAGAGAAACTTTACCAGGGTGCTGCTTGGTATGGAGAGAAGGTCCAGTGAAAAAAGGCTGAGGGAGTTTAGACTGTTTTCGTTGGAATGAACAAGCTTGAGAGATTACATAATAGAGACTATAATATGATCAGAGTATTAGGTAGGGTTGACAGTGAGAGCCTTTTTCCGCGGATAGTAATGTGCAGCATGAGGAAACATAGCTTTAAAACGACGGGTGATGGAAATAGGACAGTTGTATTTGGTATTTGTTTTTTTTTAACTCCGAGAGTTGTAATGGCTTGTCGGGTCTTTAGGATCTGTATTTTTCTGCTCCTTCTCCATTTATGTATCTGTGTCGACACATCTTAAATGAGACTATCATGTTTACCTCTACCCCCTCTGCTGGCAAAACATTCCAGATACCCACCACGTTATGTGTAAAGAAAGTTCCATGCATATCTCCCTTAAACTTTCCCCTCTCAAAAAGAAATCGTGACCTTTCCAAATGGAACCCCCTCCTCTGGGAAACAGCTTCATGCTATCCACCCTGTCTATAGCTCTCATGATTTTGTACACTTCAATAAGGTCCCCCCCCCTCAACATCCGTGTTTCTAATGAACATGGTTTTAAACTACTCAGCATCTATTCATAGATAGCGCCCTCTTTCCCACGAAATATCCTGGCGAACCTTCTCTGCAACTTCTGAAATGCATCCACGTCGTTTTGGTAACATGGCGTTCAGAATGCAGTGTTCCATTTGAGGCTGAACTGAAGCCGATGCAGCTGTAACATGACGTGTCAACTCTTGAACAGAGCACCCCGACCAATGAAGGAAATCTTGCTGTATGGATTTTTGACCACTCCATCGACCTGCATTGCCACCTTCAGGATATAATGGACCTGAACATCCAGATATCTCGGCAAATTTTCAGTAGAGCTTTTCCATTTACCGTATAGTTCACTCTTGAATTGGATCTAACAAAATGCATCACCTCGCATATGCCTGGATTGAATTTCATCTGCGATTTCTCTGTCGAACTCTCCTATTTATCTATAT
>NW_025133238.1:0-1160 GCF_004010195.1 Chiloscyllium plagiosum
TATAAGGGTGTGTGTGGGTGTCTGTGTGTACCTGTGTCCTTGTGTATGTGTAGGAATATCTGTGTGTGTATGTAGTGCAATGGTGATCACCTGTAATGTGATGGATCTTTTGAAATATCAGAGTTGAGGGCTACAAGGAAGTGGATATGAAATAGGAGTTGATGCCAACAGCAGATCAGCCATGATCTTACTGAATGGAAAAGCAGACCCGAGGGGCTAAATGAACTGTTCCTGTTTCTTGTGTTCTCTCTATTATGGACTAGGTCAGACCCGCCTCAAAATATCTTTAGTAAGTAGCCTAGACCCTAACTTTTTCTTATTTTAAAGGTAGATGTGAAGTGGGCATTCCAGGTGTGATGAAGCTGGTCAAACCACCAGCCTTTAAGCAAGACTGAATTTATTTAAGCACTATAGATGGAGTGCTGACAAAAGAAAATGGAATTTAGTAAAAATATAGCTGTTGGAAAACTTAACGGAACTGATAAAGCAACGTAACTAAGTACCTGTTCCATTACTGTGATATCTCAAAGACACACCACTTGGAAAAAGGTAAATTGAAACACAGGTTCTCACAGGCAGGAGGGAACAACATCCAGAGAAATTTCAGATCGAAAGTCAGTCATGGATCATCTGCTGAAGCTGAAATCTTTCCAGCCACAGCAAATTAGACAAAGCAAATTGAACTGGGAGAATTGGCTACTCCTCTGCCATTGTTAAACCTCTGCCTTTATCACCTCTTTAAAAAAACTCAAGGACAAAATAACGTTGTTAAAGTGAGAGCATCGACACGCCTATCCCTTTGGTAAGAAATTGAATCGTCAATATACAAGATTGGTTCATTTTAAACCCCTTCATCTTAACTGTTAGTTTAGTATGCTACAATACCTATACATTACTTTGACTATAACCATGCAAACATTCACTATGATATTCTATTTTTATTCCATTTTCTCTGAACCTGGTTCTCTGGCTCAAGGAAAATGGGGTGAATAGAGAGGGAAAGTGATTGGAGATTCAGTGGTTAGAGGAACAAACAGGAGATTCTGTGGTCATGAACAAAACTCCCAGATGGTATGTTGCCTCTCAAGTTTCAGTATCAGGGATGCCTCCAACCAAATCTACATGACTCTAAAGGGGGAGAGTGAGCAACCGGAAGTTGT
>NW_025133239.1:0-1160 GCF_004010195.1 Chiloscyllium plagiosum
AGTATTGCTGCTTCACAGTGCCCGGGACCTGGGTTTGATTCCAGCCTTGGGCGACAGTCTGTGTGGATTTGCTCAAGTTTCCTCCTACAGTCCAAAATTGTGCAGGTTAGGGTGGATCTCCTTTGTGAGTTGAGGATGTCACTGGCTAGGCCAGCATTTATTGCGCATCCCTAATTGTCCAGGGGGCAGTTAAGAGTCAATCACATTGCTGTGGGTCTGGAGTCACGTGTAGGCCAGAGCAGGTAAGGATGGCAGTTTCCTTCCCTAAAGGACATTAGTGTACCAGATGTTTTCCTGACAATTGGCAATGGTTTCAATGAACAAAGAAAATTACAGCACAGGAACAGGCCCTTCAGCCTTCCAAGCCTGCGCCAACCCAGATCCTCTATCTAAACCTGTCGCCTATATTCTAAGGGCCTGTATCCCTCTGCTCCCTGCCCAATCATGTATCGTCTAGATACATCTTAAATGATGCTATTGTGCCCACCTCTACCACCTCCACTGGCAAAGCAACCCAGGCACCCATTACCCTCTGAGTTAAGCACTTTCCAGGTCTATCGCCCTTAAACTTTTCTCCTCTCATCTTGAACTTGTGACCCCGAGTAATTAAATGGTCGTTACAACTCACTTAATTCCAGCTTTTTACTGAATTCAAATTCCACCACCTGCTGTGGCAGGATTTGAACCCAGATCCCCAAAACGCAACCTGCATGAACAGTCCAGCAATAATACCACCAAACCATTGCCCTGCCCATTTTTCCTCTTCTACCCTCAGAGGTTGTGAGTTCCAGATTCCCATCACCACTCGGTGAAAAAAGATTTTCCTCTCATCCCTTTTAAACCTCCTGCCCTTTACCTTGAATCTAGGCCGCCTTAGACATTGACCCCTCCATCACATCTATCCCAGTCTATGCCCCTTATCATTTTATATATCCCAATCATGTCCTCTCACAATTTCATCTGCTCTCAGGAAAATAACCCCAGTCTGTCCCATCTCTCTCCATTGCTGAATCTCTCCAGCACCAGGCACCATCCCGGTAAATCTCCTCTGCACCCTCTCCAGGGAAATCACATCCTTTCGATAAAGTACACCATATTCTAGCTGCGCATGGTCTCATCCAAAAGATAACATCTCAGACAGTGCACTATGACTGGGTGTG
>NW_025133240.1:0-1160 GCF_004010195.1 Chiloscyllium plagiosum
TCACACCCACAGCATTCCTGTGTCATGGCACAATGGAGATATGGGTAAATGGATGGGAGATGTACATCCTGACAGTTCCAGCATGGGCTGCGAGTTTCCCCACGCTGGGCAGAGATCTAACACAGTGTTCTGAAAAATGTACTGAGGTGATGGACACAGTTCCACACCCTGGTCATATATCTCATCTGGGTTTTTAAATCAATGCACTGCTGTGGTCTATATACCTTTCAATTCTTGGTAGATTGCGGGTTGTACTGCACAGTACACCAGTCCAATCTGCACAGTGCTCCCTGCTGAACACATACTCATCTGGGTTATAGTTCAATGCACTGTTGACGTCTGCACGGTGATCCACTCTGGACTGATTGTAGGGTAATGTTGAGCAATACACTAGCCTTGTCTGTGCAGAGCTCCATGCTGAAGAAAATATTACCTCTGGGGTGATGGTGTCTGGTCTGGTTCTGTGAGGGGGATTGAGAATGTGATCTAACTGATCCTTTAAGTTGACATGGCAATGACTTTATTTTTGTTCTCAATCATGTGATTGGACCCTCCAAATTCTGACCCCTCCATAGTTCAGCAACGTGAGTAATTGTCCAATTTCAATGTGAATACCTGTTCTGTCTATTTCTCTGGCCCTTGGCCTTGCTCACCCTGGAGCATCGGGATTCACCACGATAAACCTCAGTAAGATCACTCCTCAGAACCAATGCTCCAGGGAACAGAGCCACAGTCCATTCATACTCTACTGCAGCTCAACATCACTCGCCACCACAACCCTACTCAACATTGTCAATATACTTGGAAATCTTTTCTGCACTCTTTCAAGTTTACCAATCTCTTCCCTACAGCAGTGAGACAGAATTAAAGGCAGTGTTACAGAAGTGGCTGAACTTAGCGTGCAGGCGAAAGTGAGTATAGCAGATGCGGGAGATTAGAGTCAAGAGTGTGATGCTGGAAAATCACAGCACGTCAGGCAGCATCTGAGGAGCAGGATGTGGCGGGCAAAAGTTGAATTTTCCTGCTACTCGGATGCTGACCAATCTGTTGTGCTTTACGCTCACCACACTCTGAACCCAGTGTATACCCCAGATGGCCTCCTTCTTCAAAGACTGCAATTTTCTCTGCCGCATAGTCGACGATGCCATCCAGAGCGTCTC
>NW_025133241.1:0-1160 GCF_004010195.1 Chiloscyllium plagiosum
CCCCTCCCCACCGTCCACACTCCCCTCCCCACCGTCCACACTTGCTCCACTGTCCTTTTTGCAAACCCTTCATTGCAAACTTAATCCCAGTAAATCCTGTAACTTCTGGGCTAGCACAGGATCAATTAAAAATAAAACTCTATTGAAGCAACATAAAATCCGAAAAGATCGTCAAATGTACTTCAGCAAGGCAAGTTTGTGTGGCTTCCATGTGAATCCCATCCTGTACCTGTCCTGAGGTACAGTGAAAAATGTTGTTTTGAGTGCTATTTGGGCAGATCATACCACACAAAGTGCATCAGAGTAACAGAACAGAGTGCAGAATACAGTTACAGCTGCGGAGGAGGTGCACAGAGAGAGAGAGAGAGTGAGAGATCAGAATTAACATTGGAGAGGAACACTCAAAAGTCTGATAACAGCGGGGAAGAAGCTGTTCTTGGATGTGTTCCTGTGTGTCCTCAACCTTTTATATCTTCAGTCCGATGGAAGAGAACATAACCAGCGTGGTAAGGGTCTCTGGTGGCTGCTTTCCCAAGGCCATGGGAAATACAGATGGAAGTTGTGGGGAAGGATCATTTGACCTGAAACGTTAACTGATTTCTCTTCACAGATGCTGCCAGACCTGCTGAGCTTTTCCAGCAATTTCTGTTTTTTGTCTCTGATTTACAGCATCTGCAGTTCACTCTGCTTTCAGTGAATGGGAGAGGCTTGTTTGTGTGGTGGACTGGGCTGCGTTCACAACTCTGTCATCTTTTATGGTTTTGGGAAAAGCAGGTGACACACTAAGCCATGATGCATCCAGATAGGATGCTTCCAATACTATTTTGGGGCAATAACTACATTCCAGTTTAAAATCACACAACACCAGGTTATGGTCCAACAGGTTTAATTGGAAGCACACTAGTTTTCGGAGCGCCGCTCCCTCATCAGGTGATTGTGGAGGGCTCGATCATAACACAGAATTTATAGCAAAAATTTGCAGTGTGATGTAACTGAAATTATACATTGAAGAATTGATTGTCTATTAGGCCTTTCATCTGTTAGAATACAGTGATAGTTTCACTTCTTTCATGTGTAAATCACAAAACCTTTTTTTTTAAAAGTTGCATTCTTGGTTGCCTTCCAGAGGTACACAAAGCCAACACACCGGGACGTCCCAT
>NW_025133242.1:0-1160 GCF_004010195.1 Chiloscyllium plagiosum
CCCAACAGTTGGCTGAGGATTATGAAGGGACACGACTCCGGTCAGAGTGGAAGTGAGTGATCCATCCTTATTAAAAAACTAACTTGTTCACCAATGAAAGCTGTTCCCACCTCCATTAAACAGAGCTCTAGGGATTTCATCCTCATCTCATGAGAGAGAACCTTTAAAACACAGCCCAGAGTGTGATGAATATTCACCACATGTTTATATGAATGTACCTACAATATTCAAGCAGACCATCCAGGATAAAACAGCCCACTCCATTGGTACTGCATTCTCCACCTCCCTTCAAGGTCCATTATCACCAGGTACCCTGCAGCACTCACTAAACACCTTCCAATAGGTGAGTCTAACACTTCAGAAGGACATGGGCAAGTCATTACTGGAAGAAAAGCATGGGCCATTTTAATTCTCATACCATCCTGATTTGATGGTCTCCATTTCTTCAATCATTGGATCAAGTTTCAGACCACTCCAGCCATCTTGTGGGTACACCAACACTTCAGCAAGTCAACTCTTCCTCCAGGTGAAGGGATGGAGGACTAGTGGCTACCTGACCACCCACACAAGTGGATAATACAGAAGTGTAAATAGGCCTCAACTGGAGCCTACTTAAGCAAAGGCCAGTCACCTCTGCTCAGATAAGCCAAGTATCATTGATAAACACTGCCATAACTCCCTTTCACAGTATCAAATCTAGTATGATGCTTATTTGGTATTAGCAGAAAATGCAAGCATACCAGAATGCATTAGAGTAGCAAAAAGGCAACTAGTCAATGGATACCTCCATTCCACCATATGGTGGACCTAAATTAGATTACTTACAATGTGGAAACAGGCCCTTCAGCCCAAGTCCACACCGACCCTCTGAAGAACAACCCACACAGACCCATTTTTCCTCTTCACCTAAGACAGTTAATTTAGCACAGCCAATTCACCTAACCTGCAGGTCTTTGGACTGTGGGAGAAACCAGAGCACCCAGAGGAAACCCACACAGAAGTGAGGAGAACATGCAAACTCCACAGACAGTTGCCAGAGGTGGGAATTGAACCCAGGTGTCTGGTACCGTGAGGCAGCAGTGCTAACCACTGTGCCATCATACCACCCACAAAATGGTTAAACTATTCCTGTAAAATATCCTGTTTTGACAACCATAGGG
>NW_025133243.1:0-1160 GCF_004010195.1 Chiloscyllium plagiosum
GAGAGAACAGGGCCCCTCAAAGATCAGCAAGGCGGCTTATGTTGGAACCATAAGAAATAGGGTGTGACGAAACAAATATTTCACATCCCTTTTACTGTGGAGAAGGACATGAAAGATACAGAATGTGGGGAAATAGATGGTGACATCTTGAAAAATGTCCATATTACAGAGGAGGAGATGCTGGATGTCTTAAAATGCATAAATCCCTAGGACTTCATCTGGTGTATCCTAGAACTCTCTTTAGGGAAGTGATTGCTGGGCTCCTTGCTGAGATATTTGTATCATTGATAGCCACAGGTGAGGTGCTGGAAGACTGGAGGTTGGCTAATGTGGTGCCACTATTTGAGAAACGTGGTAAGGACAAGCCAGGGAACTATGGATGAGCCTGATGTTGGTGGTGGGCAAGTTGTTGGAGGGAGTCTTGAGGGACAGGATGTACATGTATTTGGAAAGGCAAGGATTGATTAAAGATAGTCAACATGGCTTTGTGCATAGAAAATTATGTCTCACGAACTTGATTGAATTTTTCGAAGAATTAACAAAAAAGATTGATGAGGGCAGAGATGTAGATGTGATCTATCTGAACTTCAGTCAAGCATTCGACAAGGTTCCTCATGGTAGACTGGTTAGCAAGGTTAGATCAAATGGAAAATAGGGACAACTAGCTATATAAATGATTTGGATGTGATAATAGGAGGTATAGTTAGTAAGTTTGCAGATGACACCAAAATTGAAGGTGTAGTGGACAGTGAAGAAGGTTACCTCAGGATCTTTATCAGATGGGCCAGTGGGCCAGGGAGTGTCAGATGGAGTTTAATTTAGACAAATGTGAGGTGCTGCCTTTTGGAAAGGCAAATCAGGACAGGGCTTATACACTTCATGGTAAGACCCTAGGGAGTGTTGCTGAACAAAGAGACCTTGGAGTGCAGGTTCCTAGTTCATTGAAAGTGGATTTGCAAGTAGACAGGATCGTGACAAAGGCATTTGGTGGGCTTTCCTTTATTGGTCAGTGCATTGAGTATAGGAGTTAGGAGGTCATGTTGCGGCTGTACAGGACACTTTTTGAATATTGTGTGCAATTCTGGTCTCCATCCTATCAGGTATGTTGTGAAACTTGAAAGGGTTCAGAAATGTTGTGGTTCTGTTCGCCGAGCTGGAAG
>NW_025133244.1:0-1160 GCF_004010195.1 Chiloscyllium plagiosum
CAGGTGCGATCTATTGAATCTACAAATATAAAGCTGAGAGGACGCACTTAAATAGTTTGTTGATCCAGTCCGATCTATCTGCATCCAAGTCATGTAATTAGAGACCATTACATCTTCATAACGCAGTCAGATGTTTCTCAAATGTGACTATCTGTATCTATTAGGGCATTATTGACTCTCAGCAAGAACTTGCAAATACTAACTGCACATGTTCTTTCTTCATTGTGCGTGTCAGAACATTTTAAATTATTATTTTCTTTTAATCTATTATTGAAGAATATTATTATTTGAGGAATGCCTATTAGGAACTATTATTTTAATTATATCATTATATTTTAAATATAGGCTGTGACAGCAAATTAGTTGAAAATTGTGGCCATCATTGGATAAAAATTCAAATGTGATTCTCATCTTTAGTTATTGGTGACCAATTGCTTGGCAGATCATGAATATAGCTGAAAATGTGTTGCTGGAAAAGCACAGCAGGTCAGGCAGCATCCAAGGAGCAGGAGAATCGACGTTTCAGGCATGAGCCCTTCTTCAGGATGCTTTGGATGCTGCCTGACATGCTGCGCTTTTCCAGCAACACAGTTTCAGCTCTGATCTCCAGCACCTGCAGTCCTCACTTTCTCCGAGAAGATCATGAATATAAGTTACACCCACAGTAAGGACATTGCTGCATATATCTGTTTGTCAGGTCTCTACATTTAGGAATACGTTTTTGTTCATGTGTCCCTTAATGTATTTGATCTACTGCTTGATGTGTATGGTTTTCCTTTAATGTTTGTGTATGTGGTTATGAGGTACTCTGACTCCACTCTTGCCCATGTTGGAGTCTGTGCATGAATAAACATACTCATGCTCCTTTACTGCTGGTGTGCTCACATGTTTGTGCACGTGCATTTTGTTCAGTTCACAATTATAAGCATCATCATGCTAATATGCCACTTTGTTGATGCCTATGTTTATCTGGTAATGTCTTTGTGACTGTTCACTTTTCGTTAGTGCTATCTAAAAATGTGTGTTTATGTGTCTATTTCAGATCCTACCTCCACTAGGTTATTTTCATGTTTGTTATTAATAAACGTTAGCGTGCAGCGTCATGTTTTGATGGATGTTTATATTTGTGTGATGGTGTCTGCCTGTGTGGCAATCTATCC
>NW_025133245.1:0-1160 GCF_004010195.1 Chiloscyllium plagiosum
ACAGCTCAACACAACCTATACAAGGGGGCAATTAGGGACGTTGGTCAGACAACGATGCCCACCTTCCACAAATGAATAAAAGAAAATCATTGGTGAACACCCCCACTTTTGACTTTCAGATGGAGGGAACGTCATTGATGAAGCAACTTAAAATGATTGGACCCTCATTTTCAGGGAAAATTGTACGCTTACACAAACACATACTGCATATTAACCTGAAGGTAATCCTGAATTAGGACTGTTAAGTCCCTTTTTGGTTCATATTTATAAAGCTTTTCTCCATTTAGAAAATAGTCTGTGCCTCTGTTCATCCTATCAAGTGCGTAACCTCACATTTTCCCACATTGTATTCTATCTGCCATTTGTTTGCCCACTCTCCCAGCCTGTCCAAGTCCTTCTGCAGCCTCCCTGCTTCCTCAACACAACCAGTCCCTCCACCTAACTCTGACATCCACAAGCCCTCAGTTTCTTCCTCCAGCTCGTTATTGTACAACATCAATCGGTGTGAGTCAAGATTAGAGTGGTGTTGGAAAAGCACAGCAGGTCGGGCAGCATCCGAGGAGCAGGAAAAATCAACGTTTCGGACAAAAGCTGTTCACCAGAAAAATCAACGTCGATTTTTCCTGCTCCTTGGATGCTGCCTGTCCTGCTGTGCTTTTCCAGCACCACTCTAATCTTGACTCTAATCTCTAGTATTTGCAGTAACCACTTCTGCCTTATCAATGGTTGTGATCACAACACTGAGCCCTGTGGAACCCCACTAGTCACTGACTACCATCCTGTAAAAGAGCCTTTCATCACCTGCTGTCTGCCATCTGCCAGTCAGCCAATCCTCTATCCATGCCAGTGCCTTGTCCCTAACACCATGGGCTCATATCTTATTTAGTAAACTCCTGTACGGCACCTTGTCAAAGCCCTTCAGGAAATTTAATATGTTACGTGTGCTGTCTCTGCTTTGTCTAACTTGCTCATTACATCCTCAAAGAACTCTAAAAGATTTGTAAGGCATGATCCCCTCAAGATTAAGACCGTTCTTACTATGCACTCAACAATCTCATCTGTAATAATGGACTCTAACACCTTACCAATGACCGAGATAAGGCTTAATAGCCTCTAGCTTCCTGTTTTCTGTCTCATAGAACATAGAACATAGAAGAATA
>NW_025133246.1:0-1160 GCF_004010195.1 Chiloscyllium plagiosum
GTCACAGACATTGGAATCTGACATGTGCCAGTTTCACCACACACCATCCTGGCACATCTCCGAGCCACTCGTAGGGCACTGCCAAGGAGACCACTCCTGTGAAATGACGCCTAGGGAACATAATAGTGGGAATCGGAGTTGGGAAGCTGAGGAACGATGATACTGCAGGGAGACAACTCACTATATAAGGGGGAGGGGTTCAGTGAGAGTTAGCAACACCCTGGATACAAGGAGGGGGCCAGTGCCTTCCCAATCCTGGCATATTGACCCGACGGGACTGGGCTCAGGGCTGGAGGGTACGTAGATGCAGATGAGTTGGGCGGGGACTCGTGGAGGTGTGAGGTCTGAGAGGTTACCAGGGCAGGGGGTGCTTGCAGGAACGGTCATTTTATCCGTGAGGGTTCCCCTGTGTGCAGAGGAAGAGGCTGGAACTCAGTGTCTGAGGGAAGCCTGCTCTTGCCTTCCATCCTGCTGTGACCCTGAAATGAAGATGGCTGCACCTGAACATGAGGCCAGCAGGGTAAATGTTTGGATGTGCAGCCTCGGGTGGGGGTGAGGTATCTGCAAGTCCATGCAATGGGAGGCCCCTTGAAAGGGCAAGGTCACTCAGCACACACCCAGACACTGAAGGGCAGACCCTTTAATATTGTACATTGCAGCTCCTTCCCCAAACAGCTCAGAGCATTTAGTATCATACAGGTTTACAGCATGGAAACAGGCCCTTCGGCCCAACATGTCCATGCTACCCAGTTGGTACAATTAAACTTGTCCAGTTTGTATACGTTTAGTCCATATCCCTCTATGCCTCTCACAACCATGTACCTGTCTAAATGTTTCTTAAATGACAATATTGTACTCACTTCTATCACTACCTCTGGGAGCCCATTCCAGGCACGCACCACCTTCTGTGGGAAAATGTTGTCCCTCTCAACCTATTTGTGTATCTCCCCGCTCGGCCTTAACCTGCTTTCTCTAGTTTTAGACTGCCCTAACATTGGAAAAGCTTGTTGGCTATCTACCTTATCTCTGCCTCTCATGATTTTATGGACATGTATAAAGTATCATATTTTCAAGGGAAAAATACCTCCCAGCTTATCCAGACTCTCCTTAAAGCTCAAAACTTCCAATCCAGGTAGCATCCTTGGAAATCTTTTTTTGCA
>NW_025133247.1:0-745 GCF_004010195.1 Chiloscyllium plagiosum
CCCTCCTGGGGGAGTATATAGTCTAAGGCATACCTATTCTGCACAGAGTAAAGACACAGTTCTGATAATCCCAGTTTACTCTGTTCCAGAGCCTCTTTAGTCTTATTTCCTCAAATGGTCAGGCCGCAAAAGAGAGAATTGCGATTCTGTTGACTTGTCACCCCTGCCGATCCTTCCAACCCCAGGGTACTCTGGATTCCCCAGCCTATCGGGTGTCCTGTATTGTCACCCAGTCCCTTGGGATCCTTCCAGTTGGAGCAAGGTTGGCTGAGACTGACCGCTGCATCCTCCTCAGATGGAGGTTCCATCGACTTGTCCACTGGCCAGGACAAGGTACTGTTGTGGGATAGTGACCTTATGAGGGACATCTTTGCCATCCAGGACAAGGAAAGTGGTAGCTTTACCTTAGCTGAAGAAATAATAGTCTGGTTTGGTGTATATTAGGGAGAGTTTGTCAAAATCGGTTACTGAAATGTTCCAGCAGGGGGTCTGGACAGGTCTACAGGAGTAAAGGGTCAACGTTTTGCAAGAGGAGTTGCTTGAGAGCTGTAAAAAATGGGCCAAGTGACTCGAGCACTCGCACTGTATGGGAGACAATGGTCCTCAGAATGCTGTTCCCATTGGGCTCTCCTTTAACTCTGTTGTTTAACTCCTTTAACATGGTCTTGGTGACAGTATCAGGTTCTGAAAAGAGAAAAGGCCTATAAATGCACAAGGGAAGGGTTCCGTTCCAGGTCCATGTGCC
>NW_025133247.1:766-1160 GCF_004010195.1 Chiloscyllium plagiosum
TACACCAGCTGTTTGTATACACAGACCGGAGCTATTGGAAAGTGATATTTCTCTTCGCAGGGTCGGCAGTAGGAAGTCTGATGAATAGATTGGAATCGGGGACTGGGGACGGGACAAGTAAGTCATCTCCCGCTAGAGAGGAGTAACATGCTACTGCCTCTGGGGTGAAGAGCGTTCTGTGGGCCTGTAAAAATAAGTTGTTTGTGGATTGAGAGTTTCCCCTATCAGGCTTCCCTTTTCCCGAGTCAGTCTGTCCTGCAAAAATGGATGGTGTTCCTGGGCGTCCTTAAAATATTTACCATAATAATGGGGTTGATCATTTTTATCCTCACTAGGCTTGCGTCTGCAGGTAAAATCAAACAGACATGGTAATGACATGGTAACTCCCACTGAT
>NW_025133248.1:0-1160 GCF_004010195.1 Chiloscyllium plagiosum
TGTGGTAACGAGGTCACAAAGTCACCAGTTGAAAATCAAAGCTACAGCTAAGGGAGCTGAAGTGGCATTAGCAGAGACTTTGTTTGATCAGATAATTGAGACAAAACAGGAGCAAATAGATGATACTGCAGACATCTTTAGCTCAGCTAAACTAATTGAGTTACAGCAGAAAGATGAAAATTTAAAGCAGTTGTATCAAAAGGCATTTACAGAAATGGAATCTGAATGTATCCTTGATTGTTATTATCTGAAAAATTATGTCTTAATGTAGAAATTGAGATCATCACAAATTCAGGCAGATGGCAATTGGGCAGAAATTTATCAAATTGTCTTGTCAGTGGGGTGTGGAAAGGATGTGTTGTAGGTGGCACATGAGCTACCATTTGGAGGTCATTTAGGGGTGAGGAAAACAGCCTAAAATACAAAGACATTTTTACTGGCCTGAACGAGACAAGGATGTACTTAAATTTTGCCAAATGTGTCATAAATATCAGGCAATCAGAAAACCACAGGTGGTAATAAAACCTGTACCTTTAATACCTATTCCAGCATTTGAGGAACATATTACAAGAGTCTTAGTTGATTGAGTAGCTCCTCTACCTCAAACAAAGGGTGGGAATCAGTATTTGTTAACAATAATGGATGTTTTGACCGGATTTCCAGAGGCTGTTCCATTAGGCAATATCATAGCTAAAAAGATTGCAGAGGAATTACTCAAATCTTTCACTGCTTTCCGACTACCAATAGAGATACGGTCAGATCAAGGGTCAAGCTTCACATTCAAACTACTCAAGGAAGTTACGTACATCTTAGGAATAAAACAATTCAAATCTATTGGGTACCGTCCAGAATCACAGCAAGCACGAGAAAGGTGGCATCAAACATTAAAGACAAGGTTGAGGGCTTATCATCAGGACTATCCAAATGATTAGGATTAGGGAATTCTGTTTGTGCTTTTTGCCAACAGAGAAGCACCAAATAAATCAACCAAATTCAGTCCATTTGAATTTGTTTTTGGGCATGAAGTGAGAGGACCTTAAAACTGATTAAGGAGACATTAGTAAGTCAGAATGTAGAGATCACATATTTGGACTATGTGTCAAAGTTTAGGGAATGATTAAATAGATTTGGAGAGTTGGTTAGACAGCATTTAAAAGTAT
>NW_025133249.1:0-1160 GCF_004010195.1 Chiloscyllium plagiosum
TAGATAGATAGATAGATAGATAGATAGATAAAACATAGAACAAAGAAAAATAGTTCAAAGTTTGTGCGAAGACTTGTAGCTCGGGTGCTCGTTGTTGTGGTTCTGTTCGCCGAGCTGGAAGTTTTTGTTGCAAACGTTTCGTACCCTGGCTCGGCGAAACTAGCCACGGAACGACACGACCAGCTATCCTTAGTAGCCACACACGCAGACAACAAGCAACATGAATTCGACTGGGACAACACTACTATCATAGGGCAAGCTAGACAGAGAACAGCCAGGGAATTCCTCGAGGCATGGCATTCATCGACAAATTCCATCAACAAACACATCGACCTGGACCCAATATACCAACCACTACAGCGGACAGCTGAAACTGACAACCGGAAGCGGCAGGGACAGAACACTATAAATGCCGGAGGAAACATCAAAGAAGCGCTTCGCAGGAGGCTCCCAAGCACTGATGATGTCGCCTAGCCAGGGGACGAAACGTTTGCAACAAAAACTTCCAGCTCGGAGAACAGAACCACAACAGAAAAATAGTAGTACAGGCCCTTTGGCCTTCGATGTTGCGCCGATCCAAGCCTACCTAACCTACACTAGCCCACTATTCTCCATATGCCTATCCAATGCCCGTTTAAATGCCCAAAAAGAGGGAGAGTCCACCACTGCTACTGGCAGCGCATTCCATGAACTAACGACTGGCTGAGTAAAGAATCTACCGCTAACATCTGCCCAATACCTAACACCACTTAATTTAAAGCTATGCCCCCTGTAATAGCTGACACCATACGTGGAAATAGGTTCTCATGGCCAACCCTATCTAAACCCCTAATCATCTTGTACACCTCTATCAAGTCACCACTAAACCTTCTTTTCTCCAATGAAAACAGCCCCAAGTGCCTCAGCCTTTCCTCATACGATCTTTCTACCATACCAGGCAACATCCTGGTAAACCTCCTCTACACCCGTTCCAGTGCCTCCACATCCTTACTATAGTATGGCGACAAAAACTGCACCCAATACTCAAGATGCGGCCGCACCAGAGTCTTATACAACTGCAACATGACCTCAGGACTCCGGAACTCAATTCATCCACCAATAAAAGCCAGTACGCCATATACCTTCTTCACCGCACTATTAAGCTGGGTGGCAACTTTCAG
>NW_025133250.1:0-1160 GCF_004010195.1 Chiloscyllium plagiosum
ACAATGAGAAAGATTAATTGGGGTGTGTGAAGACACTGTGAGCTGCATTTCAAACAGGTAGGTGGAGTCAGATGCGTCATCCATTGCGCCCCGGCCCTGTGCGTATCTAACGCCACCATACTGCAGAGTTCTGACGTGAACACGGGCATGCGCAGCAATGGGAACACTCATAAGGTGAACAACCAAAAATAATCATCGTCACTGCTTCCCTTCCACAGGCCCAACTTTGTGAAGCAGTATCTTTCACTGGCAAAGGAAACACCCTTGTCCTCAGGTGCCTGCTTCATTTCGATCACGATTTCAAGCCTCTCACTGTTCTAATCTCATTTCCAAACACTTTGCTCACAGCCTCAAACGAAGCTGTGCGGGTATCTGCTTGTTCCACCCGAACAGGCAGTGGGTTGCAGATTCCCACCAGACCCAATGTGAGTGAAATACATTTCCCCCTCCACTGATTTGAATCTTAAAGAAGAAGCCGGGGAGCAAGCTCCCTTTCTTTTCGACGACATTTCTCATTTTGTAGTCGACAGGGTTCACACCTGCGTGGGGAAACCGCAATGGATTTCAAGTCCATCGCATTAACCAGTCGGCCCACGGATACAGAACCACACTGACAACTTCACTTCCCAGGTCTGTCTGCCTGTGGAGCTGAGAAAGAGTGAATCATCGCAGAGTTTGTTTGAATCCAATCACTTCACAGTGATTCGAACGGGTTAAATATCTGCACATGGCGAGTCGAGGTGTTTCATCCCAAAAGGTGAAATGAACTTTCCATGAAAAACAAAACGAGAAATTGCAGGAGGAACTCAGCAGGTCAGGCAACATCTGTGGAAAGAGAATCAGAGACAACATTTCAGAATTCTGTTTTCTCCGACAGGTACTGTCAAACCTGCCGAGTTTCTCTTTTTGTCTCGGTTTCTCCACATACGCAGTCCCTGACGTCAGACATTAATTCAATTCAGAAACCCCTTTGTGGAGAGGATATCCGTTTGGGGAACATTTTCCTGACCCCATTAAAAGCGTTCAGCTTCGAAGCCAAGCGAACACCACGCCGCTGGGTGGGCTCGCACCACCAACCTTTAGGTTAACAGCCGAACGCGCTGACCAATTGCGCCACAGAGACAGACGTTGGCGTGGGCTGCACCATCGCTTAGGTGAGG
>NW_025133251.1:0-1160 GCF_004010195.1 Chiloscyllium plagiosum
AGAGGGTCAGTACTGTGGGAACGCAGCATTGTCGGAGGGTCAGTACTGAGGGAGTGGGCACTGTCGGAGGGTCAGTACTGAGGGAGTGTTGCACTGTTGGAGTCAGTACTGAGGGGGTGGTGCACTGTCGGAGACAGTACTGATGGGGTGCTGCACTGTTGGAGGGACACTGCTGAGGGTGTTCTGCACTCTTGGAGGGTCACTGCTGAGGGTGTGCTGCACTGTCGGACTGTCAGTGCAGAGGGAGTGCCGCACTGTCAGAGGGTCAGGACTGAGGGAGTGCCGCACTGTCAGAGGGTCAGTACTGTGGGAACGCAGCATTGTTGGAGGGTCAGTGCTGAGGGTGCGCAGCACCGCCAGAGCATCAGTCCTGAGGGCGTGCCAAACTGTCGGATTGTCAGCAATGAGGGAGTGCTGCACTGTCAGAGAGTTAGTACTGAGGGAGTGCCGCACTGTCAGAGGGTCAGCACTGAGGGAGTGCTGCGCTGTCGGAGGGTCAGTACTGAGGGAGTGCCGCACTGTCAGAGGGTCAGTACAGAGGGAGTGCTGCACTGTCAGAGGGTCAGTACTGAGGGAGGCAAAACTGTCAGAGGTTCAGTACTGAGGGAGTGCTGCACCGTCAGAGGGTCAGTACTGAGGGAGTCCTGCACTGTCGGAGGTTCAGTGCTGAGGGAGTGCCACACTGTTGGACGGTCAGTACTGAGGGAGTCCTGGACTGTCAGAGTGTCAGTACTGATGGAGTGCAGCACAGTCAGAGGGTCATTACTGAAGGAGTGCAGTACGGTTGGAAGGTGTGTACTGAGGGAGTGCTGCACTGTCAGAGGGTCAGTACTGAGGGAGTGCTGCACTGTCAGAGGGTCAGTACCGAGGGAGTGCCGCACTGTCAGAGGGTCAGTACTGAGGGAGTGTTGCACTGTCAGAGGGTCAGTACTGAGGGAGTACTGCACTGTTGGAGGGTCAGTACTGAGGGAGTGCCGTACTGTCTGAGGGTGAGTACTGAGGGAGTGCTGCATTGTCAGAGGGTCAGTACTGAGTCAGTGCCACATTGTCGGAGTGTCAGTGCTGAGGGAGGGTCGCACTGTCGGAGGGTCATTGCTGAGGGAGGGTCGCACTGTCGGGGGATCAGGACTGAGGGAGCGCCGCACTGTCGGAGGGTCAGT
>NW_025133252.1:0-1160 GCF_004010195.1 Chiloscyllium plagiosum
TGGAGTGGGGGAGGCTGGTACAAGTGCAACATTAAAGAGATATTTGGATGGGTATATGAATAGGAAGGGATTGGATGGTTATGGGCCAGGTGCTGGCATGTAGGACATGATTGGTTTGGGATATCTTGTCGGCATGGATGGGTTGGACCGAAGGGCCTGTTTCCATGCCGATCATCTCTATGACTCTATGACTTACATTGATCTTTGTTTTTTGGTGCAACATACTGGTGAGAATGTCCAAAGGGAAATTCCCCATGATGAGCTTACAAAAACCCAACAGACCCGGGGAGTTTTCAGACATCCAGCACCACAGAATATCTTTTCTAGCGCAGAAAGTAAGGACTTTTCCCCATATGCATCTGTGTAAAATACTCTGGGCATGCCCACGAAAGAGAAATCGGGTCCATCTCCAATTCGGTCCCCAAGACCCACTCTACCACATCTAACGCTGTACTCCAATATATACAAAGTCTGCAGCAGGACCAAATGCAATGAGTAAGAGTGCCTGTAGTCATTCTGCATTTAGGACATGCTGAAGATAATCCCACTTTGAATTGTGAGAGAAAATCTGGTGTCAGATAGACCCTATGAAGAATTTTCAACTGCATGGAATGGGTCCTATTAAGATCAAAATCAATTGAACATTTTCACAAATATCCTCGCATGTCTCCGAAATGATCTAAACCCTCAACTCTCTCGCATAGACGTCACGAAACTGCACAGTCTTTTCTGAGGGGACACTCTCCAACAAATGGTAAAGGGTACTGACAGAGAGTCTATTCTTAACAATAAGCCACCGCTTCTCTGTATCGTATCTGTAAGAGTCCATTTTTTTTAATCAAATCTCTAATCTGGAAGGAAATGAAGAAATCTCTACTCGGGAGTCAATACTTACGAGTTTTTTGATCAAATGATATCATTGTTTCTCCCTCAAGTAACACGTGGTGGCTCAATGGTTTGCTGCCATAACTTTACACAGAAAGTTGTGAGAGCATTGAATGTGTTGCCAGCAGCAACATCCCCCTTGCTTCCCTGCCCACAGTTTAAACCTGGAATCCATTATCCCTGGTTAACAAACCGGGATACCAATTATAGGGGTAAGAAACATGGGTTTGGCTATATTGCCTTCAATCTGACGTATTGTCCTTCATGCGTTAACA
>NW_025133253.1:0-1160 GCF_004010195.1 Chiloscyllium plagiosum
CTGTCCCGGTGTATATTGTAGTGAACAGCTGTCCAGGCGTATATCCGAGTGAACAGCTGTCCCGGTGTATATTGTAGTGAACAGTTGTCCCGGTGTATAATTTAGTGAAGAGCTGTCCCGGTATATATTGTAGTGAACAGCTGTCCCGGTGTTTATTGTAGTGAACAGCCGTCCCGGTGTATATTGTAGTGAACAGCTGTCCCGGTGTTTATTGTAGTGAACAGCTGTCCCGGTGTATATTGTAGTGAACAGCTGTCCCGGTGTATATTGTCGTGAACAGCTGTCCCGATGTATATTGTAGAGAACAGCGGTCCCGGTATATATTGTAGTGAACAGCTGTCCAGGTGTATATCGTAGTGAACTGCTGTCCCGGTGTATATTGTAGTGAACAGCTGTCCCGGTGTATATTGTAGTGAACAGCTGTCCAGGTGTATATTGTAGAGAACAGCTGTCCCGGTGTATATTGTAGTGAACAGTTGTCCCGGTGTATACTTTAGTGAAATGCTGTCCCGGTGTATATTGTTGAGAACAGCTGTCCCGGTGTATATTGTAGTGAACAGCTGTCCCGGTGTATATTGTAGTGAACAACTATCCCGGTGTATTTTGTAGTGAACAGCTGTCCTGGTGTTTATTGTAGAGAACAGCTGTCCCGGTGTATATTGTATTGAACAGCTGTCCCGGTGTATATTGTAGTGAACAGCTGTTCCGGTATATATTGTAGTGAACAACTGTCCTGGTATATATTTTAGAGAACAGCTGTCCCGCTGTATATTGTAGAGAACAGCTGTCCCGGTGTATATTGTCGTGAACAGCTGTCCCAGTGTATATTGTAGTGAACAGCTGTCCCGGTGTATATCGTAGAGAACAGCTGTCCAGGTGTATGTTGTAGTGAACAGCTGTCCCGGTGTATATTGTAGAGAACAGCTGTCCCGGTGTATATTGCAGAGAACAGCTGTCATGGTGTATATTGTAGTGAAAAACTGTCCCCGTGTATATTGTAGTGAACAGCTGTCCCGGTGTATATTGTAGAGATAAGCGGGCCCCGTGTATATTGTAGTGAACAGCTGTCCCGGTGTTTATTGTTGTGAAAAGCTGTCCTGGTGTATATTGTAGAGATAAGCGGTCCTGGTGTATATTGTAGTAAACAGCTGTCCCGGTGT
>NW_025133254.1:0-1160 GCF_004010195.1 Chiloscyllium plagiosum
GGTGTACTAAATAATTGAGTTAAGTTTTGTTCCAATGAATACCGTGTGTGTCATTTAATAAATGATTCATGATTAGTTCAATTATTGAATGAATACAGTTTGTTTAAATGGATAAACGGATGCTGTTTGTTTCTTTGAATCAATGTGTTAATCTCTTGATATTGTATGAATGAGAGAAGCTAAACTCATTGAATTCAAACTGCATTCATTCAATAGTTGAAGCAATCTTGAATCATTGATTCAATGATACAAATTAAAAATGTGAGAATCTATTCTCATTAAATAAACATGTCCAGTCTGCATCAATGAATGAATGCATGCAATTTGTTTCAATGAATGCATGGCAATAGCCCAATTCTTGGATGTGCACATGCAGTGTGTTACAGTGAATGAATGAGTGCAGTTGGATAAATGGAATGACTGAATGCACTCATTCATTCACTCAAAATAAACGAGTTACGTTTTGTTTCTTTAAATCAATGAATACCGTGTGGATCATTGAAACAATGATTCAAGATTGATTCAATTATTGAATGAATGTAGTTTGTTCAAATGAATGAACGAGTTAAATTCGAGACATTGAATAAATGAGAGAAACTCTACTCATTGAATTCTCACGCGCAGTTTGGCACATTGTATGATAAAGTTTAGTTTGGCACATTGAAAGAATGGCAGATGCTCTACTCAGTGAATTAACACAGTGAACTGTCTGGTTCATTGAATGAATGCATGCAGTTCGTTTCAATGAACGAATGGGTGCTATTAGGTTCATTGAATCGATGTGTTATACTCTTGATATTGAATGCATGAGAGATGCTCAACTCATTGAATTGACATGCGCAGTTTGTCTCATTGAATGATAATGTAAAGCTTGGCATATTGAAAGAATGGCAGAAGCTCTAATCAGTGAATTACCATATCCAGTCAGTTGCATTCAATGAATGCATACATTTTGTTTCAATTGAGTTAAGTTTTGTTCCTTTAAATCAATGAATACCCTGTGTCTCATTGAATCAATCATTCATGATTAGTTCAATTATTGAATGAATACAGATGGTTTAAATGGATAAAGGGATGCTGTTTGTTTCATTGAATCAATGTGTTAAACTCTTGATATTGAATGCATTAGAGATGCTCAACTCATTGAATTGACGCGCGCA
>NW_025133255.1:0-1160 GCF_004010195.1 Chiloscyllium plagiosum
AGAGAGAGAGAGAGAAGAGGGGGAAGAGAGGATGATGGTTTTTATACTGTTGACAGGGGAAAGACGACTGCGTAGAAGAGATGGCGAAAGAAGCCTGAGCAAAATATAAGGCGAGGGCTGACAAACCAGAAACCTTAACTGTACTTCTCACTCCACAGATGATGCCAGATATGCTTAGTTTCTCCTGTATTTTATTTCAGATTTCCAGCTTTTAATCAGATTTGAATGGTTACTCATTTATTTACAATATATGGAGAAAGTGAGGACTGCAGATGCTGGAGACCAGTGTTGAAAAGTGTGGTGCTGGAAAAGCACAGCAGGTCAGGCAGCATCCGGGGAGCAGGAGAATCGATGTTTCGGGCAAACGCCCTTCATCAGGAGAAGGGCTTATGCCCGAAACATCGATTCTCCTACCCCTCGGATGCTACCTGGCTTGCTGTGCTTTTCTAGCATCACACTATTTACAATATATGCACATTTGATGAAATTAAAAATCCAGAATTAATTGTCCTTGCAAAACATTAGATGGTTTCAGTTACACTATCTGATGACTCACTATCCAGCGTAACTCAAACATGTGAGGACAGAGGTTATCCAGTTTCAATGTTAGGTCTGTGCCAAGGCAGCTGATCTCAGCCTGAATATCAACTGAGGAGTAACATTTGGAATCAGTGTCCTTGGAAAGAAACCAAAATCAGCCATGGCTCCTTGTTCTGGTCAGCATATAGTGGTCCTAGCTGGAAAGCCACTGTATTTAAATGTTGGCTAAATGGTGAAATTGGAGTTAGTTCTCAAAGTGGTAGCCATTAGGAAGGAGTGAACAGGCTGGGATTCCTTCCTTAAAACAAAAGGCTTTGGGGGGTGGTGGCGTTGAATCTGCCGTGCCTGCCTCTACCACCTCTTCTGGCAACGCGTTCCAGATGCCCACCACCCTCTGTGCCAAGTACTTGCTGCGTTATCCCCCTTAATCTTTCCACCTCTCACCTTGAAAGTGTGACCTCTTGTTATTGAATCCTTCACCCTGGAAAAAGCTGGTCTCTATCCAACCTGACTATACCCTTCATGATTTTGTAAACCTCAATCAGGTCCCCCCTCAATCTCCTATTTTCTTTAGAAAAAAAGCCTAGCCTACTCAATCTTTCTTCATAGCTAGCACCTTC
>NW_025133256.1:0-1160 GCF_004010195.1 Chiloscyllium plagiosum
GAGTGTGTATGTGTGTGTGTGGTAAACCAACATCGATTCACCCTCCCCCACTGAGCCCTGTCTCCAACCCAACCCACATTTTCCTGGCCTTTTCCCCTGGGGCTGAGAAACCGTTCCTTAAGTCCCCCGGGGTGTGCTGTTGGCCTGTGTACATCTCCCATAACCCCACTCCATCCTCACTGACTCCAGAGAGAGAGAGAGAGAGAGAGAGAGCGAGGTGTTCAGGCAGGGGGTGACCAGGTTGACATGAGAATCATTCCCGAGTGCTCTCTAACGTGCAAGAGGAAGTGATCCGTTTACCAGGCCAGACTTTCAGCTCCAGGCCAGAAGTGAGCTCACCCCAGTTGCTAAATCGGGGAACCTTCGCAATTGCAAAACACACTTTGCTCGAAAGGGTGGCTCTGCGAGGGAAGTGATCCGACTGTTGCCAAATTCGGAGGAACACCAGGCGGTGAGGGCATCCTCCTCTGGGCAAAACACCGGGCCAAACCGGCGCTGAGCTCTCTCACACTGGCCGGAAGAAGAGAGGAGCTGACTATTGTTTAGTCAGAGGTGAAAGAGACACAGGGGGCTAGAGACAACGACAGAGACAACACCCGGGGGGGAGGGTGGAGGGAGCTCAGCGCGTCCGTGGGGAGAAATCAGAGCTGATGTTTCCGGGTCCACTGACCCTTCCTCGGGACTTGTGAACACAGCAGTGGGAGCCCCTAGTCCAGGAAGTGTGAAAGCACGATGTCCGATTCCGGTTGGCGGGGGGGGGGGGGGGGCGGGGTGGGGATTTAGGGGAAAGCCAGAGGAACTTTGGTTTCAGCGGGAATGGGGGATGAAGGTAGGGAGGCCATCCCAGGCCCGAGTCGGAGCACAGCAGGAATGCTGCGAAGTTTCGGGGCTCTGTATCCAAGCAGAGATAGACCAGTGTCAAGAATGGTCGCAGGAATGAGAGGCCGAATGTACGAGGAACATTCGAGGACTCTGGGTCTATACTCGATGGATGAGGGGGAGGGAACTGACCGAATCTTAAAGAATTCCAAAAGGGCCGGGACAGACTGGATGTTGGGAAGATGTTCCCGATTGGTGAGAGAGACTAGGACCCGAGGACACAACCTCAGAGTAATGGGAAGACCCTTTCAGAACGGAGATAAGGAGGAACGTCTTCAGCC
>NW_025133257.1:0-1160 GCF_004010195.1 Chiloscyllium plagiosum
CCACTGGTGTATTATACTGTAACAGTTCTGTCGGTATGCTGGGGAGCAATGCCACTGGTGTATTATACTGTAACAGTCCAGACCCTAAGATCGGTGCAATGCCACTGGTGCATTATACTGTAACAGACCTGTCCCTATGATGGGGAGCAAGCTCACAGGTGTATTATACTGTAACAGCCCTGTCCCTATGTTGAGGTGCAATGCCACTGGTGTATTATACTGTAACAGTCCTGTCCCTATGATGGGGAGCAATGCCATTGGTGTATTATACTGTAACAGTCCTGACCCTATGATGGGGAGCAATGCCACAGATGTATTCTGCTGTCACAGTCCTGTCGCTGTGATGGGGAGCAATGCCACTGGTGTATTATACTGTAACAGTCCTGTCCCTATGATGGGGAGCAATGCCACTGGTGTATTATACTGTAAAAGTCCTGCCCTATGATGGGGAGCCAATGACACTGGTGTGTTATACTGTAAAAGTGCAGACCCTAAGATGGGTGCAATGCCACTGGTGCATTATACTGTAACAGTCCTGTCCCTATGATGGGGAGCAATGCCACTGGTGTATTATACTGTAATAGTCCTGTCGCTATGATGGGAAGCAATGCCACTGGTGTATTATACTGTAGCAGTCCTGTCCCTATGATGGGGAGCAATGCCACTGGTGTATTATACTGTAACAGTCCTGTCGCTATGATCGGGAGCAATGCCACTGGTGTATTATACTGTAACAGTCCTGTCCCTATGATGGGGAGCAATGCCACTGGTGTGTTATACTGTAACAGTCCTGTCCGTATGTTGGGAATTAAGGTCACAGGTGTATTATACAGTAACAGTCCTGTCCCTATCATGGGAAGCAATGCCACTGGTGTATTATACTGTAACAGTCCTGTGCCTATGATGGGGAGCAATGCCACTGGTGTATTATACTGTAACGCTCCTGTCCCTATGATTGGGTGCAATGCCACTGGTGTATTATACTGTAACAGTCCTGTCCCTATGATGGGGAGTAATGCCACAGGTGTATTATACTGTAACAGAACTGTCCCTATGATGGGGAGCAATGCCACTGGTGTATTATACTGGAACGCTCCTGTCCCTAAGATGGGGTGCAATGCCACCTGTGTATTATACTGTAACAGTCCTGTCCCTATGAT
>NW_025133258.1:0-1160 GCF_004010195.1 Chiloscyllium plagiosum
CATTTTGTGTGTAAACCCTTCATTAGGAAAGAGTCTTGAGGCCCAAGGTGTTAAGAGATAAATGGGATGGGGTGGGCTTGGTGGGAAGGTAGCTGAGAATGTGATAGGTCGATGAAGGTGGTATGTCGGAGAGGACGGTGGAAGGGATAGGTGAGAAGGATAATGGACCGGTAGGACACATCAACAGGGCCGTGCTGAGTTGGAAGGTTAGATTTGGGATAAGGTGGGGGTCAGGAAATGAGAAAACTGGTGATATCATCATTGATCCCATGTAGTTTCAGGGTCCCAGGGCGGAAGATGAAGCTTTCTTCCCCCAGGCGAAGGGTGGTTAAGGTGTGGAGATGGAGGAAGCCCAGGACGTGCATGTCCATGGCGGAATGGAAGGGGGAGTTAAAGTGTTCAGCTACGGTGCGGTGTGATTAGTTGGTGTGGGTAAAAATCCAATTGACGTGGAAGGTTCCTTTGGGGTATTGGACGGAGGTGAGGGGGAGGAGAAGGTGCAGGTTTTACAATTCCTGTGGTGGCAGTATAAGGTGCCAAGATGGGAGGGTGGGTTGGTGGGTGGCGTGAACCTGACAAGGGAGTCGCACTGGGAATGTTCTTTATGGCGCACAGGTAGGGTGGGGAGGGAAATATAACCCTGGTGGTGGGTCTGCTTGTAGTTGGCCCAGATGGGGGACGATGATACATTACATCTAGAGGTTTGGTAGGGAGGAAGATGAGGACCAGGGTGTTCTTTTCCTGTTGCGTTTGGAAGGGTAGGATTCAAGGGCGGAGGTGCAGGAAGTGGATAAGATGCACTGGAGGGCATCGTCGACCACGTGGGATGGAAAATTGCAGTCTTTGAAGAAGGAGACCATTTGGGATATACACTGGGTTAAGAGTGTGGTACTGGAAAAGCCCAGCAAGGCTGGCAGCATCCGAGATCGCTTTTGCCAGAAACATCGATTTTCCTGCTCCTCAGATACTGCATGACCTGCTGTGCTTTTCCAGCACCACATTATCGACACTAATCTTCAGTACCTGCAATACTCACTTTCGTCAACACACTAGGTTCAGCGACTTCCATAATAGTGCCTTGAATTCAGTTCTCCCTGCTTTAGAAAAGATGTTGTTAAATTTGAAATAGTGCAGAAAACTTTTACAAGTATGTTGCTGGT
>NW_025133259.1:0-1160 GCF_004010195.1 Chiloscyllium plagiosum
AACTAGGGAGAGAATAGGGCCCCTCAAAGATCGCAAGGTGGCCTTTGTGTGGAGCCACAGAAAATGCAGGAGATACTAAATGAATTTTTTGCATCACTATTTACTGTGGAAAAGGATATGGAAGATATAGACTGTAGGGAAATAGATGGTGACATCTTGCAAAATGTCCACATTACAGAGAAGGAAGTGCTGGATGTCTTGAAATGGTTAAAGGTGAATAAATCCCCAGGACCTGATCAGATGTATCAGAGAACTCTGTGGGAAGCTAGAGAAGTGATTGCTGGGTCTCTTGCTGAGATATTTGTATCATCGATAGTCACAGGTGAGGTGCCAGAAGACTGGAGGTTGGCAAACGTGGTGCCACTGTTTAAGAAGGGTGGTAAAGATGAGCCAGGGAACTATAGACCGGTGAGCCTGACCTCGGTGGTGGGCAAGTTGTTGGAGGGAATCCTGAGGGACAGGATGTACATGTATTTGGAAAGGCAAGGATTGATTCGGATAGTCAACGTGGCTTTATGCGTGGGAAATCACAAACTTGATTGAGTTTTTTTGAAGAAGTAACAAAAGAAGATTGATGAGGGCAGAGCAGTAGATGTGATCTATATGGACTTCAGTAAGGTGTTCAACAAGGTTCCCCATGGGAGACTGATTAGCAAGGTTAGATCTCATGGAATACAGGGAGAACTAGCCATCTGGATACAAAACTGGTTCAAAGGTAGAAGACAGACGGTGGTGGTAGAGGGTTGTTTTTCAGACTAGAGGCCTGTGACCAGTGGAGTGCCAAAAGGATCGGTGCTGGGCCCTCTACTTTTTGTCATTTACATAAATGATTTGGATGTGAGCATAAGAGGTACAGTTAGTAAGTTTGCAGATGACACCAAAATTGGAGGTGCAGTGGACAGCGAAGAGGGTTACCTCAGATTACAACAGGATCTGGACCAGATGGGCCAATAGGCTGAGAAGTGGCACATGGAGTTTAATTCAGATAAATGCGAGGTACTGCATTTTGGGAAAACAAATCTTAGCAGTACTTCTACACTTAATGGTAAGGTCCTAGGGAGTGTTGCTGAACAAAGAGACCTTGGAGTGCAGGTTCATAGATCCTCGAAAGTAGAGTCACAGGTAGATAGGATAGTGAAGAAGGAGTTTGGTATGCTTTC
>NW_025133260.1:0-1160 GCF_004010195.1 Chiloscyllium plagiosum
GTGTGTGTGAGAGATAGGGAATCCCCGAGTGTGGATGAGAGATAGGGAATCCCCGAGGTGTGTGAGAGATAGGGAATCACAGAGTGGGTGTGAGAGAGGGAATTGCAGAGTGTGTGTGAGAGAGGGAATCCCAGAGTGTGTGTGTGATAGAGGTGGAATCCCAGAGAGTTTCCGAGTGTGTGTGAGAGATAAGGAATCCCAGAGAGTTTCCGAGTGTGTGTGAGAGACAGGGAATCCCCGAGTGTGCGTGAGAGATAGGGAATCCCCGAGGTGTGTGAGAGATAGGGAATTCCCGAGGTGTGTGAGAGATCGGGAATCCCAGAGTGTGTATGTGAGAGAGGGAATCCCAAAGTGTGTGTGTGAGAGAGAGGGAATCCCAGAGAGTGTCCGAGTGTGTGTGAGAGATAGGGAATCCCAGAGAGATTCCGAGTGTGTGTGAGAGATAGGGAATCTCCGAGTGTGGGTGAGAGATAGGGAATCTCCGAGTGTGGGTGAGAGATAGGGAATCCCAGAGAGTGTGTGAGAGATCGGGAAACCCCGAGGTAGGTGAGAGATAGGGAATCCCCGAGGTGTGTGAGAGATAGCGAATCCCAGAGTGTGTGTGAGAGAGGGAATCCCAGAGTGTGTGTGTGAGAGAGGGAATCCCAGAGTTTTTGTGTGAGCGAGAGGGAATCCCAGAGAGTTTCCGAGTGTGTGTGAAAGATAGGGAATCCCAGAGAGTTTCCGAGTGTGTGTGAGAGATAGGGAATCCCCGAGTGTGGGTGAGAGGTAGGGAATCCCCGAGGTGTGTGAGAGATAGGGAATCCCCGAGGTGTGTGAGAGATAGGGAATGCCCGATGTGTGTGAGATAGGGAATCCCAGAGTGTGTGTGAGAGAGCGAATCCCAGAGTGTGCGTGTGAGAGAGGGAATCCCAGAGTGTGTGTGTGATAGAGAGGGAAACCCAGAGAGTTTCCGAGTGTGTGTGAGAGATAGGGAATCCCAGAGAGTTTCCGAGTGTGTGTGAGAGATAGGGAATCCCCGAGTGTGTGTGAGTGATAGGGAATCCCAGAGTGTGGGTGAGAGATAGGGAATCCCCGAGTGTGGGTGAGAGAGAGAGGGAATCCCCGAGTGTGGGTGAGAGAGAGAGAGGGAATCCCAGTGTGTGTGTGTGAGAGAGAGG
>NW_025133261.1:0-1160 GCF_004010195.1 Chiloscyllium plagiosum
TAAACACTGACTCTGTAAGGTTACACAGTGAGTGTCCCATACCCTGCTGTATAAACCCTGACTCTGTACGGTTACACAGTGAGTGACCCTCACCCTGCTGAATAAACACTGAGTCTGTACGGTTGCTCAGTGAGTGACCCATACCCTGCTGTATAAACCCTGACTCTGTACGGTTACACAGTGAGTGACCCTTACCCTGCTGAATAAACCCTGACTCTGTATAGTACACAGTGAGTGATCTTTACCCTGCTGAATAAACCCTGACTCTGTACGGTTACACAGTGAGTGACCCATACCCTGGTGAATAAACACTGACTCTGTACGGTTACACAGTGAGTGACCCTTACCCTGCTGAATAAACCCTGACTCTGTACAGTTACACAGTGAGTGACCCTTACCCTTCTGTATAAACACTGACTCTGTACGGTAACACAGTGAGTGACCCTTACCTGCTGAATAAACACTGACTCTGTACGGTTACACAGTGAGTGACCCTCACTCTGCTGAATAAACACTGACTCTGTACGGTTGCTTAGTGAGTGAGCATACCCTGCTGTATAAACACTGACTCTGTACGGTTACACAGTGAGTGACCCTTACCCTGCAGAATAAACACTGACTCTGTACGGTTGCTCAGTGAGTGACCCATACCCTGCTGAATAAACCCTGACTCTGTACGGTTACACAGTGAGTGACCATTACCCTGCTGTATAAACCCTGACTCTGTACAGTTACACAGTGAGTGACCCTTACTCTTCTGTATAAACACTGACTGTGTACGGTTACACAGTGAGTGACCCTTACCCTGCTGAATAAACACTGTCTCTGTACGGTAACACAGTGAGTGACCCTTACCCTGCTGAATAAACCCTGACTCTGTACAGTTACACAGTGAGTGACCCTTACCCTGCTGAATAAACACTGACTCTGTACGGTTAAACTGTGACACTTACCCTGCTGAATAAACACTGACTCTGGACAGTTACACAGTGAGTGACCCTTACCCTGCTGAATAAACCCTGTCTCTGTACGGTTACAAAGTGAGTGACCCTTACCCTGCTGAATAAACAGTGACTTCGTACAGTTACACAGTGAGTGACCCTTACCCTGCTGAGTAAACTCTGATTCTGTACGGTTACAAAGTGAGTGACCCTTACCCT
>NW_025133262.1:0-1160 GCF_004010195.1 Chiloscyllium plagiosum
GAGAACTACATCATTGGTCATATCACCAACTTATTTACATTTAACATGTGTCATGACCAATGGAGGAGCTGGAGTAGAAAATGAAGCAGAGACATCTCCATGCCCTGTCTGAACAGGGATGAGGAGAAATTCACAGCTGTTTGAGTGGGAATGGTCTTCCCCAGAAGTTTGTGGTGCTTGTGTGTTTGCATTTATTCAAAACCATGCTACTACGATATTGGATAGTAAAGGACAATGAACTACAGACAGGAAAGTGAGGCTGAAACCACAACCTGATCAGCCACAATTTTAGTGCCTGGTGGAGAAGGCTCAAAGTCTCTAATGACCAACCCTTCTCTATTCCATGTTCCTATGTTCGATTGAACCTCTCAAACCTGCTGGACAGGAACAGTCGGAGGCCATTTACCCCAGTAAGCTGGTGCACAGACACAGCGGAAACCATTCAGCCAATGAAGACTTTCACACACATTTTGACATGGCGTTGGAAAATATTCTTGGGAAAAGAAAGGGTAGGTGACGGAGTGAAAGATCCCACTCCTCTGTCTTTACAGAGCTGTCTTCATTTGTTGGTCATGTTGCCGATCCAGATTCACTGTAAATACAGCGTCCATACCTCACCCAGCGATGGCCCACAAAATCCTCTGGTCTCCCTGATTGCAACATCCAATAACAGAACTTCCAGGAAAATAACTTCCGAATAACAGAATGAGAGAACGTCAGATACACGAACAGGTCATTCAGCCCTTCTTGTCTTTTTTCCCGTCAATATGATCATAGCTAATCTGCAAAATCCTCAACTATTCTTTTATGCTCAATACCTGCAGCCCTCAATATTATGATGTCTCATATATCCATTGTGCCCCCTTCCAAACATCTTATTTATCTACCTCCCCTACCTCTCTGGAATACACAAGTCCCGATAGTCACTACCCTCGGTGAGAAGGAAACGCCCCTCACAAACAGACTGTGACCTATTCAGGTGAATAAAAGATATGAACACGCCGTAAGAGTGACTGGCCCTGATATCAAGGCCGGATTTAACTGTGGATGGTATCAAGGAACCCGAACAGAATTTAATGCAATGGGAATGAATTGTAAACTCCCCACTGGTTAGATGCATTCAGAAGACAAGGGAAGATATTTGTGGTTGGTGAGGATCA
>NW_025133263.1:0-1160 GCF_004010195.1 Chiloscyllium plagiosum
AGAGAGAGAAGGAACACAGAGTGAAAAGGATCACAGAGAGAAAAGGAACACAGAGAGAGAAGGAAAACAGAGTGAAAAGGATCACAGAGGGAAAAGGAACACAAAGAGTGAAGGATCAGAGAGGGAAAAGGATCACAGAGTTAAAAGGAACACAGAGAGAAAAGGATCACAGAGGGAAAAGGAACACAGAGAGAGAAGGAACACAGAGGGAAAAGGATCACAGAGGGAAAAGGAACACAGAAAGAGAAGGAACACAGAGGGTGAAGGATCACAGAGGGAAAAGGAACACAGAGAGAGAAGGCACACAGAGGGAAAACGAGCACAGAGGGTAAAGGAACACAGATAGAGAAGGAACACAGAGGGAGAAGGATCACAGAGGGAAAAGGAACACAGAGAGAGAAGGAACACCGAGGGAAAAGGATCACAGAGGGAAAAGGAACACAGAAAGAGAAGGAACACAGAGGGAGAAGGATCACAGAGGGAAAAGGAACACAGAGAGAGAAGGAACACAGAGATAGAACAGAAACACCGAGAGAAAAGGAAAACAGAGAGAGAAGGATCACATAGAGAAAAGGAGCACAGAGAAAGATGGGACACAGAGAGAAAAGGAACACAGAGCGAAAAGGAACACAGAGAGAAAAGGAACGCAGAGAGAAAAGGAACACAGAGAGAAAATGAACACAGAGAGATAAGGAACACAGAGAGAGAAGGAACACAGAGAGATAAGGAACACAGAGAGAAAAGGAACACAGAGAGAAAAGGAACACAGTTAGAAAAGGAACACACAGAGAGAAGGAAAACAGAGAGAATAGGAACACAGAGAGAGAAGGAAAACAGAGAGAGAAGCAACACAGAGAGTAAAGGAAGACAGAGAGAAAAAGAACACAGAGAGAAAAGGAACACAGAGAGAGAAGGAACACAGAGAGAAAAGGAACACAGAGAGAAAAGGAACACACAGAGAAAAGGAACAGAGAGAGAGAAATGGAACACAGAGAGAGAAGGAACACAGAGAGAGAAGGAACACGAAGAGAAAAGGAACACAGAGAGAGAAGGATCACAGAGAGAGAAAGAGCACAGAGAGAGAAAGAACACAGAGTGAAATGGAACACAGAGCGAAATGGAACACAGAGCGAAAAGGAACACAGAGAGAAAAGGAACAC
>NW_025133265.1:0-1160 GCF_004010195.1 Chiloscyllium plagiosum
TGAATGTTAGAAATGAGTTGCACATGGACTGTACTTTGCAATCGTGTTCGCCTTCTATAGTAAAGAGTTAGGTTTATTCAAAACCATCAAATCTTGTGGCTTTAATCTCTCAACAAGTCCATTGTTTACTTTATAAATAAATGTTACTGGTCCCTAAACTATAATAAAGAGCTGAGGGTGCTGCACACTCACCATGAGCTCCCAGCTGCCTACCCCTGCGTTCCCAGGGCAGCATTTCCGACTTGTGCTTGTTGCAGTTTTCAGTGAAGCTCAGCACAAAATCAACGAACATTTGGTGGCACAGTGGCACAGTGGTTAGCACTGCTGCCTCACAGCACCAGAGACCCGGGGTCAATTTCCACCTCAGGCGACTGACTGTATGGAGTTTGCACATTCCCCCTGTGTCTGTGTGGGTTTCCTCCCACGGTCCAAAAATGTGCAGGTTAGGTGAATTGGCCATGCTAAATTGCCAGTAGTGTTGGACGGGTTGGTGTGGACTTGTGGGGCCGAAGGGCCTCTTTCCACACTGTAAGTAATCTAATCATCTCTAATCTTTTGCTTTGAGATCCTGCAGCCTCGATGACTTAATGTCAAGTGTCTGATTCCACCCTTCCCTGGTTTTTGTTCCCACAACAATCGGTCTTGTTGTGATATGGTCTGATTTTAACACAGTGGCCTATTCCCACACACCCCATGCCCATTATCAGATTGCATATATTCAGCACAGCTCACTTATTGTGTTCACTCTTTTCCTTATGATCACTTCTTCAGTTTTTCTTCTGACCTGGCCTGCTATCCATTATCTCTGTGTTTAGCTCCTATGTTTGTATTTCTCTACTCTGAGTTCTGTTACGACATATCTGTTCACATGTCCCCTTCATCTCCTCACGGACTTAAGCTTCACTGCAGATACCACTTTCTCTGATCTGTTAACAGTTCTGATGAAGTCTCAATGGACTCGAAATGCTAATGTTGCTTTCATTCTACACATGCTGCCAGACCGGCTGAATTACTCCAGCAATTCCTGTTTTTGTTATTGATCCCGAATCATATTTCTAACAGAGCTTGCTGATCTCTTCCTGGGGAACATAATGTTGGTGGTGAGCTCTGACATCACATGAGAATTACTTCGCGTGTAGTAAATTACATTGAACACATGA
>NW_025133266.1:0-1160 GCF_004010195.1 Chiloscyllium plagiosum
CTAATACCCGTGTTCCCCACTCTCTGACACCCATTGTTCCCCACACTCTGACACCCCGTGTTCCCCACTCTCTAATACACCCTGCCCCCACTCTCTAATACCCCGGGTTCCGCACACTCTGACACCCCGTGTTCCCCACTCTCTAATACCCCGTGTCCCCCACTCTCTGATGTCCCATGATCCCCACTCTCTAATAACCGGGTTATTAGAGATTGGGGTACATGGGGTATTAGAGAGTGGGGAATACGGGGTATTGGAGGGTTGGGAACACGGGGTATTAGAGGGTGGGGAACATGGTGTATCTGTGAGTGGGGAATACAGGGTATTAGAGAGTGGGGAACACGGGGTATTGGAGGGTTGGGAACACGGGGTAATAGAGAGTGGGGGAGATGGGGTAAAAGAGAGTGGGGGATACGGTGTATTAGACAGTGGTGAACACAGCGTATTACAGAATGGGGGACATGGGGTATCAGAGAGTGGGGAGGGTTGTCAGAGAGTGGGGGACACGGGGTATTAGAGAGTGGGGAACATGGGGTATTAGAGAGTGGGGAACACCGGGTATTAGTGAGTGGTGAACACGGGGTATTAGAGAGTGGGGAACATGGGGTAATAGAGAGTGGGGAACACAGGGAATTAGAGAGTGAGGGACACGGGGTGTCAGAGAGTGGGGAACACGGGGTATTAGTGACTGGGGAACACAGGGAATTAGAGAGTGATGGACACGGGGTTGTCAGAGAGTGGGGGACACGGGGTATTAGAGAGTGGATTACATGGGGTATTAGAGAGTGGGGAACATGTGTTATTAGAGAGTGGGGAACACGGGGTATTAGAGATTAGGGTACATGGGGTATTAGAGAATGGGGAACACGGGGTATCAGAGTGTGGGGTCATGGGGTATTTGAGAATGGGGGCACGGGGTATTAGAGAGTGGGGTACGTGGGGTATTAGAGAGTGGGGAACACGGGGTATTAGAGTGTGGGGGACACGGGTTATTAGAGAGTGGGGAACACTGGGTATTAGAGTGTGGGGGACACGGGTTATTAGAGAGTGGGAGACACGGGGTATTAGTGAGTGGGGATCACGGGGTAGTAGAGAGTGGGGAACACAGGGTATTAGAGACTGGGGAACATGGGGTATCAGAGAATGGGGAACATGGGGTA
>NW_025133267.1:0-1160 GCF_004010195.1 Chiloscyllium plagiosum
GGTATGTTGCCTCCCTGGTGCCAGGGTCTGGGAAGTCTCCGATCAGATGTATCAGTGTTCTCGTGTTAACTACCAGTGCCACGAGATAGCGAGACGAGGAACAGGGAGCGTGCACAGCTTAACACGTGGCTGCACAGCTGGTGCAGGAGGGAGTGCTTCAGATATGTAGATAATTAGGATGCCTTCTGGGGAAGATGGGACCTGTACATGAAGGAGGGGTTGCATCTGAACTGGAATGGGACCAATGTCCTGGGTGGAAAGTTTGGTCGAGTGGTTCAGGAGGGTTAAAATTGTATGGCGGGGGATGGGAACCTGAGCTATAAACCGGTGGTGAGCGTTGATGGAGATGAGGCAATAGCAAGAGGTAGCGCAGCCAGTGGGAAGGTATTTCCTGGGGAAGAACCAAGGGATTAGTTAAAGTGTGTTTGCTTTAATGCAAGGAGTATCAGGAATATATGTGATGAGCTTAGAACATAGATCAGTACCTGGTATATGATGCTGTGGCCATAACAGAGACGTGGGTTTCTAAGGGGCAGGAATGGTTGCTGGATGTTCTAGGGTTTAGAACTTTTTAAAAATAGGGAGGGGGAAAATAGGAAGGGGTGTAGAACTGCTAAT
Source organism: Chiloscyllium plagiosum (assembly GCF_004010195.1). Taxonomy (NCBI): domain Eukaryota; kingdom Metazoa; phylum Chordata; class Chondrichthyes; order Orectolobiformes; family Hemiscylliidae; genus Chiloscyllium; species Chiloscyllium plagiosum. Next base: position 619 of record NW_025133267.1, read on the forward strand.
CAGAGAGGGCATCACAGCTACAGAGGTTACCATTGTCATGGAGCGTCTGCCTACTGAGTCAATATGGGTGGAAACTAGGAACTGTAAGGGAGCTGTCACCTGATTAGGGGTCTATTACATGCCCACCAACAGGGAGATTGAAGAATGCAAAGGTCGGCAGATTTTGGAAATGTGTGAATGGAGTAGGGTTGTTGAAATGGGTGACTTTAACTTTCCCAAGTTTGATTGGAACCTCCTTCGAGCAGATGGTTTGGAAGGAACTGTTTTTGTACCGTGTGTTCAGGAGGGTTTCCTAACTCAGTACGGTGACAGGCCGACGAGGGGAGAGGCCATTTTGGATTTGGTGCTCCGCAATAAGCCGGGGCAGGTGTCATATCTTGTGGTGGGAGCGCATTTTGGTGATAACGACCATAACTGCCTCACATTCTACATAGCTATGGAGAAGGAGAGAAACAGGCACAATCGGAGGATATTTAATTGGGGAAAAGGAAACTATGATAGTATCAGAGGTGCGTTGGGAAGCATGGACTGGGAGCAATTGT
>NW_025133268.1:0-1160 GCF_004010195.1 Chiloscyllium plagiosum
CACGACAGAATTCAACCTATTCAGCTTGACTTATTTATTCTACTCTGAATATATACAATAGTCCCAATGCACAAACCCCCAATAAAAACCAGTATAAATGGAACACAAACTTCCAGGTTGAAGTTGAAGGTCAGAAAAGAGAGAGAGTTTCCACACAGCTCCCAGTTGAACTTGCCAGTTCAAAACTAAACTGAAAACTGCTAAGCTCAGCTAGTTCAGCAAAAATAACTCACCACTCTCCGTTCATTATACTGGTCACTTATAAAGCATGACCAGTTTGGCATGAAGTCACATCTGTTTCCATGTAAACAAAAGGCCTCTGAAAATCCTTTTCATCTCTGTACCAAACCAGACTGATCGGAGCTTGGCCCTGTTTGATTGTACCTCTGAAAAAAAAATCAAGGACAGAGTCTCCTTGAGCCAAGGAACAGCTTTTAGACAAAAAGGGACTTACTTCGTGATATGTCTCCTCCCCCTAAAAAAAAGAACCATCGATGCTAAAAGCTGGCTGCATTTTTAACCCTTCAAACCCAGTTAGTCGTGCCAATACAGACAGATACACTATACTAACTGTAAACATTCAAACACAAACCTATGCAAATTCAGGCCGCGGTACACCCACCATCGAACACCTCAATATCTAATTCGAGTCTCAATAACTCATCAGCTTTCACGTTTTCACGACCTGCCACATGCACAATGGTCAGATTGAATGGCTGCAGCAACAAGCTCCATCTTAGCAATCTGATATTTTTGTCCTTAATATTTTCTACAAATGTCAATGTGTCGTGATCAGTGTATACGATTGTCTCAGTTGCATTGCTGGTGATATAAACAACTGTTCTGGTGTAATGCCAACAACAAGTTTAAAGTCGCTTTCTCCACCTTGAACATTTCTGTTGATGAACGTTCGACTTCCGAGAAGAATACCCGATGGGTCTTTCTATTCCCTCATCATCCTCCTGCAGCAACACCGGACCAATACCTACATCACTGGCATCGATAGCCACCTTGAAAGGCTTCATGTAATCTCGTGTAGCTAATACTGGGGGCAGTGGTTAACACAGTTTTTATGCTGCAAAATGCTTTTGACAGTCCTCTGTCCACTGAGAGTTCTTGCCCTCTTAAATTCGGTGAGTGGAGCAGCCAGTAAAATCCAG
>NW_025133269.1:0-1160 GCF_004010195.1 Chiloscyllium plagiosum
CAAATGGTTAAAATTTGGTTGTTTCCTTTGGTGTATCACTGACCGCAAAACATATCGAGGGAATTCTCTTATGCCAGCCATCTGAATAATCCAAAATATCAGCCCTCAATATGGATATTTAATGGCTGACACCGTTTACTAGCTCTCCCTGCGAATCTGGATGGTACGCTGTAGATTTGAATTGTTTTATTCCCAAACTGTTCATAACTTCCTTAAATAATGTTAATATGATGTTTGATCATTGCTCTGATGGTATCTCTGTGGGTAGTTCGTATCTACTGAAAAAAATATGAGTGACTCCTCCTCCAAAACTTTTAGCTGCAATATTGCATGATAGAGTGACCTGAGGAAAACTCGTGGACAAATTCATAATTCGCACTTTTTTGTTTTCTGCACTGATCGAACACAATCAATTCAGACTTTTGTAAAAGTTTAATCAACTGCATGAACAAGTATTAAAGGTTTTGTTACTGCATTTGGTTTACCAATTATCTGACATGTATGACATCGCGGGCAAAATTCAACTACTGTACATGCTTGTGCAATCCTGGCCAGAAAAACGTTCGTGCATGTTCGCTTGTGTTTTGCTCAACGTTAAATGCGCCCTCTTAGGGTGGCAACAGAGGAGAGGGAGTGGCATTTTTGATAAGGGATAGCATTAGAGCTGTGCTGAGCGAGGATATTCCCGGAAATACATCCAGAGAAGTTATTTGGGTGGAACTGAGAAATAAGAAAGGAATGATCAACTTATTGGGATTGTATTATAGACCCGCTAAAAGTCAGAGGAAAGTTGAGAAACAAACTTGTAAGGAGATCTCAGGTATCCGTAAGAATAATAGGGTAGTTATGGTCGGGGATTTTAACTTTCCAAACATCGACTGGGACTGCCACGGTGTTAAAGGTTTAGACGGAGAGGGATTTCTTAAATGCGTACAAGACAATTTTCTGATACAGTATGTGGATGTACCGACTCGAGAATGTGCAAAACTTGACCAACTCTTGGGAAATAAGGCAGGGCAGGGGACTGAGGTGTCAGTTGGGGACCACTTTGGGGCCAGCGACCATAATTCTATTAGTTTTGAAATCGTGATGGAAAAGGACAGACCAGATTAAGATTAGATTACATTATGGAAACAGGCCCTTTGGCCCAACAAGTCCAC
>NW_025133270.1:0-1160 GCF_004010195.1 Chiloscyllium plagiosum
CTGGGATTAAGATGATGTGAAATTATATCCCTCCATGGGTCTCAGAGTATTTAGTATTCGCCATCTCAAGGATTGCGGATGCATGTCAATAAATACAGAGAAAAGTTCACAGATATTTGGAGGAGCTTCGGGTTAGGTAAAGTTACAGTGATATGGAGGTATAGGTTCAGGAGGGTGTTACAGATGGGCGGAAGCTTCAATAGAACAGAGAGATTACCGAGATACGGACGGGTGTATGTGCTAGAAGACTTCATAAAATTAGAGAAGGCTGTAGGAGCTGTAAGTGTTTCCAAAGGCAGGGAGGAGTGGAGGAGCTTGTGAAGTTTATAGCGAGAGGGTAGTATGTAATTGTTAGAGTGGGTCCAGAGATATGGAAGGATATATGTGATGAAGGAAGCCACAGTGATAGGAAGGACTGAAGGTACTGCAGGAGATTACACTGATCAGTCGGGTTGGAGGGCTGGAAGATATATGTGTTGGTGGAGGTTATGCAGATCAGAATAGGTTTAGATGTTGGAGGATGTCAGTTATAGAGAGGTGTGGAGAGGCTGGAGGAGGAGACAGAGGTCAGGAAGACCCATCGATGATGAACGAAGTCCACAGAGGTGGGTAGGGGTAGAGCAGCTGGAGGAATTTACGTAGATTGAGAAGAATGTAGTGGGTGGAGAAGGTACAGAGATGAAGAGGGCTGTAGTGACTGCGTGTAGCTACTGAAGTGGGGAAGATGTAAGGGTTCATAGAACATAGAACAATACAGCGCAGAACATGCCCTTTTGCCCTCGATCTTGCACTGATCTGTGAACTAATCTAAGCCAATCCCCCGACACTGTTCCATTATCATCAATGTGCTTATCCAAGGATTGTATAATTTCCCCTAACGTGGCTGAGTTAAGTACATTGGCAGGCAAGGAATTCCAAGCTCTTACCACTCTCTGAGTAAAGAACCAGCCTCTGACATCAGTCTTAAACCTGTCACCCCTAAATTTGTAGCTATGCCCCTTCGTACAAGCTGATGTCATCATCTGAGGAAAAAGGCTTTAACTGTCTATCCTATCTAATCTTCTGATCACATTATATGCCTCTATCAAATCTCCTCTTAGCCTTCTCTCCAATGGGAACAGACACAAGTTTCTCAGCCTTTCCATATAAGACCCTCCCTC
>NW_025133271.1:0-411 GCF_004010195.1 Chiloscyllium plagiosum
GTGTCCCTGTGACGGAGGCGGGGCGCCGACTGTGTCCCTGTGACGGAGGCGGGGCACTGACTGTGTCCCTGTGATAGAGGTGGTGCGCCGAATGTGTCCCTGTGGCAGAGGGGGGGCGCTGACTGTGTCCCTGTGGCAGAGGCGGGGAGCTGGCTGTGTCCCTGTGGCGCAGGCAGGGAGCTGACTGTTTCCCTGTGGCGGAGGCAGGGAGCTCACTGTGTCCCTGTGGCGGAGGCGGGGCGCTGACTGTGTCCCTGTGGCGGAGGCCCGGCGTAGACTGTGTCCCTGAGGCGGAGGCGGGGCGCCGACTGTGTCCCTGTGGCGCAGGCGGGGAGCTGACTGTGTCCCTGTGGCGGAGGCGGGGCACCGACTGTGTCCCTGTGGCGGGGCGCCGACTGTGTCCCTGTGGCG
>NW_025133271.1:446-1160 GCF_004010195.1 Chiloscyllium plagiosum
GCTGACTGTGTCCCTGTGATGGAGGCGGGGCGCTGAATGTGTCCCTGTGATGGAGGCGGGGTGCTGACTGTGTCCCTGTGATGGAGGCGGGGCGCCGACTGTGTTCCTGTGATGGAGGCGGGGCGCCGAATGTGTTCCTGTGGTGGAGGCGGGGCGCCGACTCTGTGCCTGTGGCGGAGGCGGGGCGCTGACTGTTTCCCTGTGGCTGAGGCGGGGAGCTGACTGTGTCCCTGTGACTGAGGCGGGGAGCTGACTGTGTCCCTGTGACTGAGGCGGCGCGCTGACGGTGTCCCTGTGACGGAGGCGGGGCGCTGACTGTGTCCCTGTGATGGAGGCGGGGCGCTGACTGTGTCCCTGTGATGGAGGCGGGGTGCTGACTGTGTCCCTGTGATGGAGGCGGGGCGCTGACTGTGTCCCTGTGATGGAGGCGGGGTGCTGACTGTGTCCCTGTGGCGGGGCAGGGAGCTGACTTTGTCCCTGTGATGGAGGCGGGGCGCTTACTGTGTCCCTGTGACGGAGGCGGGGAGCTGACTGTGTCCCTGTGGCGGAGGCAGGGAGCTCACTGTGTCCCTGTGGCGGAGGCGGGGCGCTGACTGTGTCCCTGTGGCGGAGGCTCGGCTTTGACTGTGTCCCTGTGGCGGAGGCAGGGACCTCATTGTGTCCCTGTGGCAGAGGCGGGGAGCTGACTGTGTCCCTGCGACTGAGACGGGCGCT
>NW_025133272.1:0-1160 GCF_004010195.1 Chiloscyllium plagiosum
GACTGTAAATACAATAGTTCGAGTACTTCAGAAGGGTCAGTTTTTATCACATGTGTGTAGGAGGGATTCCAGAAACAGGATGCAGACAAGCCTAACAGGGGCGAGGCGGGATTGGTAATGGTAATGGGTATTAGATTTGGCGATAGGTGTGCACTTCAATGATAGATACCACAAGTCGATTATGTTTAACTGGGGAATGGAGAGTGATAGTAATTTACCGCAAAGCAAGAGTTGTTGCTGGTGGAAAGGCAATTATGATGTGATGACGCAAGGTTTAGCATGCAAAGAATAGGGAAGGAAACTGCAGGAAATGAGCATAATTAAAAAGTAAAGCTTATTCAAGGAACAGCTACTGCGTGACCTTGATGCGTACGTACAGCTCAGGCATGCAGATAGTGTTCGAGGGAAGGAGTTGTGGTTTACTAACGAAGTTGAATCTCTTGTCAAGACGAAACAGAAGGCTAATGTCAGACTGAGATGTGCAGGTTCATTTCGGGCGCTTGAGAGTTACAGGTGAGCCAGGAATGAGCGAAAGCGAGAGCGAAGAACAATCAGGACTTGACATGAGGAATCGTTGGCACATCGGATCAAAGAAAACCCTGAAGCTTTATGTCGGCATATCAGTCATAAACGAAGACGAGAGAAAGATTAGGGCCAATCAACGATAATAGTAGGGAATTTTGTGTGCAGCCCGAGGAGGTAGGCGAAGCGATAAATGAATATTATTCATCGAGGTTCACACTGATGATCGACAATGTGGGAGAGGAGAATTCTAAGATACCTGCTACTAGATTGGATGGAGATGAGGTTCACAAGGAGAAGTTGTTAGCAATTTTTGGAAGTGTGAAAATAAAAATGTCCCCTGGGCTGAATGGTATTTATCCTAAGATTATCGAGAAAGGCGGGGAGGAGCTTGCAGAACTCTTTGCTTTGATGTTTATGTCGTTATTGTCTACAGTAATAGCGTCAGAAGCCTGGACGATAAGAAATGGGCCTTTGTTCAACAAGAGGAGTATAAATAACCGTTGTAATTATCCACTTTTGAGCGTCAATTCTGCTGTCGTAATGTATTGTAAAACGTTAAAAGAGATAGGATTTATACTTATTTAGAATGTAATAAGTTTATTAAGGATAATAAATACGGTTTTGTGAAGGGTAGC
>NW_025133273.1:0-1160 GCF_004010195.1 Chiloscyllium plagiosum
TTCCTCCTGTATTATAGAAAATAAAGAAGCTGGGTCAGCGTCACTGCTTCCTCCTGTATTATAGAAAATGAAGGAGCTGGAGCAGACTGCTTCCTCCTGTATTAAAGAAAGTAAAGGAGCTGGAGCAGCGTATCTTCTTCCTCCTGAGTTATTGAAATTAAAGAGCTGGGTCAGCGTCACTGCTGCCTCCTGTAATATAGAAAATGAAGGAGCTGGAGCAGCGTCTCTGCTTCCTCCTGCATTATAGAAAATAAAGGAGGTGGAGCAGCGACTCTGCTTCCTCCTGTATTCTCGAAAATAAAGGAGCTGGAGCAGCGTCTCTGCTTCATACTGTTCATAGAAAATAAAGGAGCTAAATTAGAGAATGGGTGCGTGGCACAAGGAAATGGCCGAATTATAGTAGCGCACCCTTAAATGATCGAATCGGGCTCGGGCATCAGTAAATGGAAGATTTGGTACCGTGATATGAGTAAATGGATGAGCAGCGTATCTGCTTCCTCCTGTTTTATAGAAAATAAAGGAGCTGGGCAGCGTCTCTGCTTCCTCCTGTATTATAGAAAATAAAGGAGCTGGAGCAGCGTCACTGCTTCCTCCTGTGTTATAGAAAATAAAGGAGGTGGAGCAGCGTCACTGCTTCCTCCTGAATTATAGAAAATAAAGGAGCTGGAGCAGCGTCACTGCTTCCTCCTGTATTATAGAAAATAAAGGAGCTGGAGCAGCGTCTCTGCTTACTTCTGAATTAAAGAAAATAAAGGAGCTGGAGCAGCGTCACTGCTTCATTCTGTATTAGAGAAATTAAAGGAGCTGGAGCAGCGTCTCGGCTTCCTCCTGTATTATAGAATATAAAGGAGCTGGAGTAGCGTCTCTGCTTCCTTCTGTATTACAGAAAATAAAGGAGCTGGAGCAGCGTCTCTGCTTCCACCTGTATTATAGAAAACAAAGGAGCTGGAGAAGCGTCTCTGCTTCCTCCTGTATTATAGAAAATAAAGGAGCTGGACAAGCGTCTCCACTTCCTCCTGAATTTTAAAAAATAAAGGAGCTGGAGCAGCGTCTCTGCTTCCTCCTGTATTATTGAAAATAAAGGAGCTGGAGCAGCGTCACTGCTTCCTCCTTTATTATAGAAAAAAAAAAGGAGCTGGAGCAGCGTCTCTGCTTCCTCC
>NW_025133274.1:0-1160 GCF_004010195.1 Chiloscyllium plagiosum
GTGAATGAATGTTTTTTTTAAAAATCTCAGTAGCCTGTTCGAGCATGTATGGGCCGCACTTACACTGTAATATCTCCAGCTTTGCTTTCTCGTCTGTGTAATATCTCCAGCCTTGCTTTCTATCTCTGAGGGACAGGAAAGAAGTACAAGAAGTTAAAATGTTGAGAGATATAGTAAATAACCAGTTGCCGATAGTAAGAGGTGAGCCAATTTTCACTCTTTCTGATCTGTTAACTGAGAGTGTGGTAATTTGTTGGATAGATGGACAGAAACCTAGTGTTCCACTTTGTAAGAGCAAGTAGGAGTGCCAACTCAAGACTGTGGATGTAACAGAGGATAACAGACTGTGGATTGTGACAGAGTGCGTGGTTCCAGGAATTCAGTTTGTTCTTTGGAATGGTTTAGCAGGATCGAAGATGGGAGTGATAATCCTTGTTGTGGGTAAGCACAAGCAAGACCAAGAAACCCAGCAGTTTAAAGATAAATAGCTGGTATTTTCCAGAATGTTCAGGAATCCGTTTCCACTATTACAAGTCGCAGCACGAAACAATAACTGAAGACAGACATGAAGGACTTGAGGTTAAGTTAGCAGACACTTTGTATGATGTAATGTTGCTGGAAAAACCTGAAGAGGCAGAGGTTCAGATAACAGTGTTTAGTCCTGAAAGGCTAAGGGACTTGCAACAGTCAGACAAGACGATACAGGGTATATATGTGGATCCGTACTTTGAAAAGGAAGCAGAGAATATTTCGAAGGGCTATTATCTGCAAGAGAGAATCCTAAGATGGAATAGGAGACCACGGCAGGTTAGTGCAGAGGAGAAATGGGCCAAAATGCACCAGATTGTGTTGCCAGTAGCATACAGACAGGAAGTGTTACGTGTAGTACTTGAACTACATGAAATAGGTCACCAAGCGTACGAAAGACTCAGGCGAAGGAACAAAACCTTTTATTGGCCTGGAATGCATAAGGATGGGTTAACTTTTGCCATACGTGTCACACATGCCAAATAGTAGGTAAGCCACAGGCAATAATAAAACCAGCACCGTTGTTGCCAATTCTTGCATTTAAATAGCCTTTCACACTAGTTATAATTTATTGTGAAGGTCCCCTCCCGAGAAATAAGAAGGGGAGCCAATACTTGTTAACCATTGCTGTG
>NW_025133275.1:0-1160 GCF_004010195.1 Chiloscyllium plagiosum
CCTGTCCATTTAACAGCCGGACAATTTTTAATTCAAATTTTAAAGGGCCATTTGTTTTTAGTCGAAGCGGAGTATCAGAGAGTAATGAGGAGAGAGATGAGGGGAGGATTATTCACCCATTAATTAAAGAAACCGAGAAACTAGAAGTAATAATTAATTACCCTATAGAAGATTTTAAATGTAGTTATTGTACAAATATTTATAATACCACGGGGTCGTTTAGGAAACACAAGTTTGTAAAGGAGTCAAATCGGTTAGGATTAGGTGTAATAAATGTAATTGGGAGGGGAGTTATCAGGCAGTAGCGTGCCACGATCGAAAATGTACGAAGAGTGTTAATGTAAGTCTTGGTACTAGTAGTAGTAATAGTATTAATAATGTGGAAAGGGATTTGGAAAAGTTATATCAATGCAAATTATGCCCGTTAAAATTTAAATCAGCTCGAGGCCTGGGGCAACATGAACGACACACACACCCATTTAAGGAATGAAAAAAGGAAAACAGGTAAGGGTGAGGTTAAGGACAGATGAGCAACATGAACGACCCACACACCCGTTTAAGGAATGAAAAAAGGAAAACAGGTAAGGGTGAGGTTAAGGACAGATTAGATAATGTGGAATGTAATAAGAAGGGGGTGTGGTCGAAAGAAGAAATTGAGAGGTTGCAACAATTAGAGTCCGAGTTTGTGGGTTGCAGAAATATTAACAAAATTATTGCAGAGAAACTCTGTTCTAAAACCGCAAAGTAACTTTCTGACAAAAGGCGCTTATTAAATAAGAAGAACAAAACTAATGATAAGGAGCTAGAGTTCGAAGTACTCCTTAATGTTAGTGAGGACGAGGAAGGAGAGGATAATGACCTGATGTTGGAAAAAATTGAGGAAAGCCAGGAGAACACTAATGTTTTGGATTGTCCAAGTGGGTCGATAATTAATAAGTTTAATTGAGGAGGACTTGGGCAAGAATAAAACGGGTAGGAAGGATCACGATAAGATTATGGCAGTGATCCTGGAAAAAATAGGAAAGAAGAAAAAGGAGGGTACTAGTAATAAGACAACATACAGTAAACAAGTAAATTTTAAACCAAGGGATAGTGGATTAAGGGAGAATAAAAGTGTTAATAAAGCAAAAGAAAAGATACAGTAAAAAGAAAGGAGAATT
>NW_025133276.1:0-1160 GCF_004010195.1 Chiloscyllium plagiosum
AAAACAATGACTGCAGATGCTGGAAGCCAGATTTTGGATAAGTGGTGCTGGAAGAGCACAGCAATTCAGGCAGCATTCCTGTGTCAGTGACTGTGGGGCTGGTTTATATCAGACAGGGGCAGATTGGTGTCAGTGACTGTGGGGATGTTTTATATCAGACAAGGGGAGATTCGCATCAGTGTCTGTTGGGCTGGTTTATATCCGACAGGGATAGATTTTGTGTCAATCACTTTGGTTTGGTTTCTATCAGACAGGGAGAGATTGGTGTCAGTGTCTGTGGGGCTGGTTTATATCAGGCTGTGGGAGATTGGTGTCAGTGACTGTGGGTCTTTTTTATATCAGACAGGGGGCGATTGGTGTCAGTGACTGTGGGGCTGGTTTATATCAAACAGGGGGTGATTGGTGTCAGTGGCTGTGTGGCTGGTTTATATCAGACAGGGGGAGATTGGTGTCAGTGTCTGTGGGGCGTGTTTATATCAGACAAGGGGATATTGGAGTCAGTGACTGTGGGGATGGTTTATATCAAACAGGGGGAGATGGGTGTCAATGACTCTGGGTCTGGTTTATATCAGACAAGGGATGATTGGTGTCAGTGGCTGTGAGTTGGTTTATATCAGACAGGCAGAGATTGGTGTGAGTGTCTGTGGGGCTGGTTTACATCAGACAGGGGGAGATTCGTGTCAGTGTCTGTGGGGCTGGGTTATATCAGACAGAGGGAGATTGGTGTCAGTGACTTTGGGTTAGTTTATATCAGACAGGGGAAGATTGGTGTCAGTGACTGTGGGGCTGGTTTATATCAGACAGGGGGAGATTGGTGTCAGTGACTGTGGGGCTGATTTATATCAGACTGGGGGAGAATGTTGTCAGAGTCTGTGGGGCTGGTTTATATCAGACAAGGGGGAGATTTGTGTCAGTGACTGTGGGTCTGGTTTATATCAGACAGGGGGAGATTGTGGTCTGTGTCTGTTGGGTTGGTTTCTATCAGACAAGGGGAGATTGGTGTCAGGGACTGTGGGGCTGGTATATATCAGACTGGGTGAGATTGGTAAAAACAATGACTGCAGATGCTGGAAGCCAGATTCTGGATCAGTGGTGCTGGAAAAGCACAGCAATTCAGGCAGCATTAATGTGTCAGTGACTGTGGGGCTGGTTTATATCAG
>NW_025133277.1:0-1160 GCF_004010195.1 Chiloscyllium plagiosum
GTTACCTTTCCTTCATGACCTGGTCACAGCTCACGATTTCTTGTAATTTCCTGACTGTAAAATCTCCAACTATTATCTTTGTCCTATTCCTTTGTTCTGCTTGCCCCTCGCCAATGCCCACGTGGGTTGGACTCCTTGGCGTTAGAGTGTTGTTCGGGAAACTTCTGTTTTCTCCCTCTTCTATCCATTTACCGTTTCCAATACCAGTTACTGATTGGATTGTTCTAGTACTCAGGAACTTCCTTTGACCTGTGGCTGCGACACCCCTCGATATTGAGCCACAGAGTCATACAGCGAAGAAAAGGCTCTTGGTACTGTCGAGTGTCCATGAAAAGCGTGCTAATCTCAATTATCTGTGCTTGCCGCATTTCCTTGAATGGTATCATACTTTATGGACTTATCCGAATATTTGTTTCAAGATTGTTAACATCTGGTCAGGCAGTGCATTCCAGATATACACCACCCTCTTGAGTGAAAAAGTTATTTTTTTTCCAAATCCCTTCTGAATCTTCTGCTCCTTACCCTTAAAATATGCTCTCTCATAACTGACCCTCAACCAATGGGACCAACTACTCTTCCATAAACCTGTCCATCCTCCTCATAATCCCTAATATCTCGCTGCTCTCAAGAAACCACTCAAAGCCTGTCTAGACTTTTCTTGAAGCTCGATTGTTCTATCCCAGGCAATATCCTGGTGAACTTTGTCGAGTCCCTCGAATGCTATCCCATCCTTCTCGTAGTGAGGTGTTCAGAAGTCTATATGGTACTCCTGCTGTGGTCTAGCCAGCATCTATGCAACACGAACATTAACTCCTTGCTCTCATATTCTATGCCACGATTGATGAAATCAAGTATCTGCCTTCTGAACTATCCTGTTAACGTGCTTTGCCAACTTCAAGGATCTGTGAATAATTACAACATGATCTCTCCGTTTTTCCAAGCTACACAGTGTCCTGCAATCCCTTAAATGTCCCTCACCCTATCGTGAATGCAAAATTGCCAACCTGGTCTTTATAAGGTTAAATACGATCTGCCACTGCTCTGGCCATCTGACCAACCCATATGTGTCTTCCTGCAAACCACAACAATATTCTTCACTGTTAACCACCCTAACAATCTTGGTGAAAATTACAAAGTTGCTTAACATTCACCCCCACCAC
>NW_025133278.1:0-1160 GCF_004010195.1 Chiloscyllium plagiosum
GACGGTGTGTGTGCTGATACAGAGTGGGTGTGAGAGTGACGGTGACAGGGCTGATACAGACTGGGTGTGACAGTGACAGTGACAGGGCTGATACAGACTGGGTGTGAGAGTGACGGTGACAGTGCTGATACAGACTGGGTGTGAGAGTGACTGTGTGTGTGCTGTTGCAGGGATTGAGCAGTCAACCGCTTGCAGCATCCCCCCCGAAGGCTCCCAACTGAACGCACCCCTACCTCCAAAAAGGGTAAATGTGCCCTTTGCCAACCCATCATCCTTTCCGCTGCCACTACCACGGTTTGGTCTGCCTACCTTTACCTGCGTAGGTAATCTCTCTCCAAACAGCATAGCTTTCCTTCTGTCGACTCGTTAGCCAAACCGAACCCGCTGAATTCTCCTTAAGAGAGACAGGAAGTTTCACTTCCCACTAATCACTTTGAAAGAATTCGGAGTGTACCGAGTTATTCTGTCCAAGCCTGGTTTCTAATCCCCAGCGTGTTCTTCCTCTCTCTCGTTTTCTGACCTAATGTTTTGCCTCATTCAGTGTTCTCAGTTTTTCCCACTTCAACCCCACCCATTATAAGCTGCTCACCCCCTAAATACTGCGTTCAAAAGCTCAAAATTCAAACTCTTTCAAAAATCCTGCTGCCTCCATTCTAATTCTCTCCCGCTCTCGCTCCCTCGAGCCCATCTGCTGCTGCTTCTTTCCACAGTTAAAGGTGTTCCTGAAAAGCCCCAACATTTTACCTGCCCGCTAGTCCGAAAATCTCCTCGTTGTGACTGCCGTCCTGCCTGACGGTGGTGTTTCTGCCGTTGAGGCGCTAAAGGAATGCAGGCTGTTGTTGTCTCTACCTCTCGTTGTGTGAGACGCTCCAGGTTGGTGAAGCTCGATTTTGTTCACCTGTCACCTCTCCCTCCTTTCCCCTCTGACAGCGGCTCCACAGCTCCCCTCGGTAATCCCCCGCACCCCAACCCCGCTCAGATCTCCTCCCCCTTGCTCACTGGGCTCACCTTCAACTTCCTGTCGCTCAGGGGAAAGCCCAAACTATTCCACATCAGTGTCAAGCCCTGCCTGCCTGAATAAACCAGAGACGTGTGGGGCTGTCGGATGTGCCTGGGTGGGTGGGACAGTCTGTGCGGGTGGGAGAGTGTGTGGGGGTGGG
>NW_025133279.1:0-1160 GCF_004010195.1 Chiloscyllium plagiosum
GCAAGTTTTTTCTGCTTTCAGAAAACTCTCAATTTCAAACTCCTCCAACCAGAACGTCTCTTGCTAATCTCTAACCGCTTCGAAAAGCTAAATCCGCCGTATGTCTGCGACGATCTCCAGGAGTAGGAATAGATTTTGAAGCAGAGAACTTCATAGGGCAGGGAGAGCTTGGCATAATAAGAATGTTTATAAAATCTAGTGAGTTTACAAGCGTGGGAAGGGTAATGGGACATGAAGGGTGTTACAGGGACAGGCAGTTTGTCGCCGCAGTGAACACATTTCTTCTTTATTTCTGGTACAGACGGGCACAGAGAGCTAAATTATGTCAAGGCATAATTTTCATCAGGTTTCAGGGAGGTTTTCTCTCGCGAAGGCTCTTGTCGCCAAGTTATTGATCTGGCCAGTCTCGTTCCATTTTCACTTCAAACAACATCCTAAAACTATTCGTGCCTTTGTTATCTCCTTCAGCCCCTATGACAATCCATATCCCTGGAATAGCCCGCAGAATTCACACATCTTCTGATCTGTGGAACCACCTCTGAACCCTGCAACAATCATGGTCTCTGGAACTTGCTGACATCCCTGAATTCCTTCCTGACATTTCAACTATTCAAATGAAATAATACCTTCAAATAGCATGAAACAGACGAGATGTAGCTGTCATTATGGAGATTTGACTGCAGTCTGGCCAAGACTGAGAACTAGATAATAATGGGTTTTCACCATTTATAAAGGAAGGGTAAATAGGCCAATAGAGTGATGTAACGTAAAGGATGGTATCATTATTAATGTGATGCTCATCAATTTACACATTGCTCCTCCCAGCCTCTTTCCCCCAATCCCTGCATATTGTTCCGATCAGATCATGGTAAGCTTTGAAAACTTCAGTAAACAACACAGCAGAGAGGATATCACACTATACACTATATATTGGACAAGAAAGAATGTTTTTTAACGACTTTGTGCTGACTCCTCGGAGTCTATTGGACTTCAGGACCGGATCTCGGCACCTTTTTAAAGGAGTTTAAGAGTTTCTGTCTCTACTCCGATGACATTTGTGACTTCCAAATCCTTACCATGCCCTGGATGAAAAATCAACTTTCCTCACCACTCCTCTAATATTCAAACCAATTATATTAAATATTCACCGCGGGTAACTG
>NW_025133280.1:0-1160 GCF_004010195.1 Chiloscyllium plagiosum
CCTGTACTCAATACTCTGACCAATAAAGGGGCTTTAAAAGAAAGTTTGCATTTACAAATAGATGTCTCCATTTATAGCTTGCTATAGAAGATAGCACAATGGTTGAAGAGTTACTGCAGGATGGTTTGAATTTTAAGATTTCTTTCATGCTTGGAGCTTTTTAGGTGCACTGTTTAGATGTTGTATGTTTAGTTTTGAAACCGCTCTTACTGGAATGCTCTGCTTCCTAGGAATACATAGCAAAGCAGTTTGGCTTCATGCAGAAACAAATTGGATATGATGTGCTGGCTGAAGACACCATAACAGCATTGTTGCACAATAACCGTAAACTCTTGGAGAAACACATCACTGCAGCTGAAATCGAAACCTTTGTTAGCCTGGTCAGGAAAAACCGAGAGCCAAGGTGAGGTTTTTTGTTATTGGAAGCAGGGCAGTGTTTGGTTATGGAGTCTGCAACCAGTCCATTGACAAAGTTAAAAATCACACAACACCAGGTTATAGTCCAACAGGTTTAATTGGAAGCACACTAGCCTTCGGAGCGTTGCTCCTTCATCAAGTGAAAGCTAGTGTGCTTACAATTAAACCTGTTGGACTATAACCTGGTGGTGTATGATTTTTAACTTTGTACACCCCAGTCCAACACCGGCATCTCCAAATCAGTCCATTGACAGACTAACTGACTTTTCTTTAATGACTGTTAAGCACTGACACATTTTTCCTTTAATTGGACTGTTTTCAGTGGAACATTGAGATAGGACTGTAGTTAATGCAGGTTCTACATCTGGCAACACTGTTTGTGACTGTGACTGTTGACTAGTTGTGTATGGGCTTGGGGTTGATGCAGCCTCAGGAGGCCCAGTTAGTGATAAACATTTGCCTCACATTGAACGTTGCCTTCTAACTACGAGCCGTAGAGTACTTGCTATGGTGCTTCTCCATAATTATTTACCACTCGTTCTGTCGTCATGTGTTCGATGCAGACTGCCTTATTCACAAGTTAACTTTAAACCTTTCATAAAATAATTCAAAAACAACCTCTGTTTCACCAGTTGAATTGTTTTTCTTCTGAAAACTTCGATTTTTGTCAAATGTGTTTCTCACACTCAGCTGTGAAGCACTTCCATTTAAATGAATGGAAAATCATTTGGCCTGCCCTTGAA
>NW_025133281.1:0-1160 GCF_004010195.1 Chiloscyllium plagiosum
GTTCGATAAAATTTATGAGGATGTTGCAAGACACACAGTGTTTGGATTGTAGCGTAAAGCTGAATAGGATATGAAAATTTTCCCTGGAGCTTGAGGGCTTAGGGATGGGCTTACAGAGGTTTATATCAATATGAAGGAGACGCTAGAGTAAATGGTCAATGAATATTTCTTCCCAAGGCAGACAAGTTCAAAACAAGGGAACAATGTTTTCAGGGGAGAGTGGTAAAATTTAAAAGGGATCTGAAGGGCATTGTTTTTTTTCACACAGAAAGGTTTGCGTGTTTGGAATGAATTGTCAGATTTAATGGTGGAGTCTGGTATACTCTCAACATTTCAAAGGCATATGGATCTGTATACAGACAGAAAAGTTGAAAAAGAATAAACGTGAAAATTTGGCAAATAGAGCGTTTATTTACGGGCTCAGCTCCTCTGAGATGCTGCAGTGGCGAACACCAGTTTGAATAGGCACTCATCACTTGGTCAGTGCGTTGGGCTAGTTTTCTGGAAGATGTTTAGATTAGATTCCCTACAGTATGGAAACAGGCCCTTCAGCGCAATTATTCCACACAGACCCTCCAAAGAGTAACCACCCAGACCAATTTCCCTCGAACGAATGCACCGATCATTATGGGCAAATTAGCATGTTAAATTCACCTGCCCCGCATATCTTTGGAGTGTGGGAAGAAACCCACGCAGACGCAGGGACAATGTGCAAACTACGCACAGGAATCAAACGTGGAACACTTATGCGAGGAGGCAGCAGTGCTAACCACTGAGCCACGGTGCCGCCCTAAAAGAGGATGCAGAACGGAGCTAGCAACCCCGCAAACTCTCGCATGCAAAGCGAGTACTCTCCCATTTGAGATAACTCCCACAGGCTGCTGCGGTTAAAACCAGCAACGAATCATTTTTTTATGGTCTTTCGGCTGCCAATGACCATTCTTCTTGACACATTCCCAACTTTGCAGTGGGAGATTTTGGCTGCAGAATTTACCTCACAAATCATGTTGCTCGCGCGGCTCTCCAGCGAAACCAAAAACTGACAACTCATGAACAGAAGCAGAACTGACAAAGAGAACCTATTTGCAGACACACGGACTCATGAATGCTGTCTGTGAGGCAGAGCGTGTCGTCTGGGTCATGAGCTGCTCACACAAATT
>NW_025133282.1:0-1160 GCF_004010195.1 Chiloscyllium plagiosum
GTTCAGGGTCCAGGGATCAGTGTTCCATGTTTTAGGTTCAGTGTTCCAAGATCATGTTCAGGGTTCCATGTTCCATGTTCAGGGTTCAGTGTTCCATGTTCCATGTTCAATGTTCTGGGCTCAGCGTTCCATATTTTGGATTTGGTGTTCAGAGTTCGGTGTTCAATGATCAGGGTTCAGTGTTCCATGTTCAGGGTTCAGTCTTCCATGTTCAAGGTTCAATGTCCCATGTTCAGGGTTCAGGGTTCTGTGTTCCATGATCCATGTTCAGTGTTCAGGTTTCAGGGCTCAGTGTTCCATGTACAGGGTTCAGTGTTCCATGTTCAGGGTTCAGGGTTGTGTTCCATGTTCAGGGTTCAGGGTTCTGTGTTCATATGTTCAAGGTTCAAGGTTCCGCGTTCCATGTTTTGGATTCAGTGTTCCATGATCAGGGTTCAGGGGTCCGTGTTCCATGTTCTGAGTTTAGTGTTCCATGTGCAGGGTTCAGTGTTCCATGTTCAGGGTTGTGTTCTGTGTTCAGGTTTGAGGGTTCAGTGTTCCATGTTCAGTGTTCTGTGTTCAGGGTTCAGTGTCCCATGTTCAGGGTTCTGGGTTCCATGTTCAGGATTCAGTGTCCCATGTTCAGGGTTCAGTGTTCCATGTTCAGTGTCCCATGTTCAGGGCTCAGTGTCCCATGTTCAGGGCTCAGTGTTCCATGTTCAGGGTTCCATGTCCCATGTTCAGGGCTCAGTGTCCCATGTTCAAGGTTCAGTATTCCATATTCAGGGTTCAGGGGTCCATGTTCAGGGTTCAGGGTTCAGTGTTCATATGTCCAGGGTTCTAGGTTCAAGGTTCCATGTTTAGCTTCAGTGTTCCATGTCGAGGGTTCAGTGTCACATGTTCAGGTTTCAGTAGTCCATGTTCAGGATTCAGTGTCACATGTTCAGGGTTCAGTGTTCCATGATCAGGGTTCAGTGTCACATGTTCAGGGTTCAGTGTTCTATTTTCAGGGTTCAGGGTTCAGTGTTCCATGTTCTGGGTTCAGTGCTCCATGTTCAGGGTTCAGTGTTCCAAGATCAGGGTTCAGTGTTCCATTTTTCTGGGTTCAGTGTTCCATGTTCAGGGTTCAGTGTTCCAAGATCAGGGTGCAGTGTTCCATGTTCTGGGTTCAGTGTTCCATG
>NW_025133283.1:0-1160 GCF_004010195.1 Chiloscyllium plagiosum
TGCAATATCCACCTCTCAATATACAATACTGTGTAATGTCCACCACTCAATATACAATACCGTGCAATATCCACCACTCAATATACAACACCGTGCAATATCTACCACTCAATATAAAATACCGTGCAATATCTACACAGCAGCAATCCACCTCCAATATACAACACCGTGCAATATCGACCACTCAATATACAATACCGTGCAATATCCACCACTCAATATACAACACAGTGCAATATCCACCAGTCAATATACAACACAGTGTAATATCTACACAACAGCAATCCACCACTCAATAAACAACACCGTGCAATATCCACCATTCAATATACAATACAGTGCAATATCCGTCACTCCGTATACAATACCGTGCAATATCCACCACTCAATATACAATACTGTGCAATATCCACCACTCAATATACAATACCGTGCAAAATCCATCACTCAATATACAATACCGTGCAATATCCAACACTCAATATACAATACCGTGCAATATGCAGCACTCAATATACAACGCCGTGCAATATCCACCACTCAATATACAATACCGTGCAATGTCCACCACTCAATATACAACACCGTTCAATATCCACCGCTCAATATACAATACTGTGCAATATCCACCTCTCAATGTACAACACCGTTCAATATCCACCACTCAATATACAACACCGTGCAATATCCACAACTCAATATACAACACAATGTAATATCTACACAGCAGCAATCCACCACTCAATATACAACACCGTGAATATCGACCACTCATTACACAATACCGTGCAATATCCACCACTCGACATGCAATACCGTGCAATATCCACCACTCAATATACAATACCGTGTAATATGGACCACACAATATACAATACAGTGCAATATCCACCACTCAATATACAATACCGTGCAACTTCCACCTCTTAATATACAGTACCGTGCAATATCCACCACTCAATATACAACACCGTGCAATATCCACCACACAATATACAATACAGTGCAATATCCACCACTCAATATACAACACCGTGCAATATCCACCACTCAATGTACAATATCGTGCAATATCCACCTCTCAATGTACAACACCGTGCAATATCCACCTCTCAATGTACAATACTGTGCAATGTCCACCACTCAATATACAACACCGT
>NW_025133284.1:0-1160 GCF_004010195.1 Chiloscyllium plagiosum
TACTTTAACATATTCATCTGAATAATTTTCTTTCCCATCATAACATCTTCTATGTTTGAAGTGAATGGTTTTTCCTCTGTTTTTCTCCCTGACCATGATTAAGACCTCTGTCGTGTCAGTGATGCCAGCCTTATGTCGGTTCAGAGCCAATGAACTTGTGAACTTTGTGTTTTTCTTCCCTTCCCAATGTTCAGCGCTCTCTGCTGGACAGGGCTTTTCAGCAGATTCGACACACGTCTTTGGAAAATGTTCAATTAGATAAACTGCTGAAGAAACTAAGGAGGTCTGGCTGCATCTTGTGAAGTGAAAGCTGAGTTCACCTTTCGTGTCCAGCGACCCTTCGACAAAGCTCCCATTTTCTACAGCAATTTGTGCATTTTTATTTCTAGTAATCATGGTTATTTGTTTAATTGAAAATCTTTGATGTGACTATTCATTTCTGGAGAAACTGAGCAGGTCTGGTACCATCTGCAGAGACAGAGAAACAGAGTTAGTGTTTCAAGTCCACTGTGACCCTTCAGAACTGAAAAGGATCGGAAACTGGGCATTTTAGTTCCTTGCCAGAGGTGGGGGTAAATGACAGGGAAAAGAGATTGTGACAACAGATAAACAGGCTTTTAGCAGTGGCGAAAAGAGAAGATGGTATAAAATTAGTTTAAATTAAGATGTGAATGAGGGAAAGGGGTTCTCTCTATTGAGTGCAAGATAAAGAAGACACAACCACATAAGGTCATATGGAGGCCAGGAAGGAGAATGTTGAACATGTGGTATTATATAGATCTGGCCAGAGATACATTTTCACTGTAGAGATCACTGCCGTCAGGCAAAGGAATTCAGGTGCTTGTCGGCTTATTGGCACTAGTAAGATTTTCATGCTGCTTTAGTATTGTAACATAAAGAAGAAAACAAATAACAGTATGAAGTTTGGGCCGAGCGTTGTTTACCTGTCACTTTTAACATTGTTTCAAATTTACAGTGCTTATCTTTAAATGCTTGTTCTTAAGTTAGTATCAGATAGTTTGTAGGAGGTCGAGGGGTGACATTATAGTAATTTACAAAATCAGGGGAGGCTTGGGCAGGGTGAAAAGCCGAGGTCTTTTCCACAGGATAGGAAAATCAAATCAGATAGTCATAGGTTTATGGTGGAAGAGGGAAGATTT
>NW_025133285.1:0-1160 GCF_004010195.1 Chiloscyllium plagiosum
CACTGTTTACTGGATACCACCTTTTACAGTTAGTTTTGCTCGTGCAAATTCATGTATCTCTTTGTTTGTCTTATGTTTTGCAGAATCTGAAACTTTTAGCATACATCTTTGCATTTACCTTTCCTGGAGTTAACCCATCGATGTGAATGTATCTGTGACTTTTCCCCCTTCCTATAACTGCCATCCATCACATCCCCTTGCTGTTGTAAGTTCCTCATTGACTCTAACTGTCACTCCACTGTTCCATCCGATCTGATAGGATTCCCATCAATGGCATTTATTGCAGATATAATTCTCAGTAATGCATAAACTCTCCCTAAACTCCCACATCTGACAAGAAGAGCATATCAATCTACTGAGGGCCATTTTTGCTTCTTTCAATTATGCAGACCCAGAAAATAGCCCTGTCTTATTCCTCTACAAAACACGGTTCCAGGCTAACTAAATACCTATGGCTTATATTTTTAAGTTTAATCAAGAGACATATCTCAATAAAACATATAATCAAGAAAGAACCCACTCTATTCATGATTGCAGACTTACAGAAAGCCCCCAAGGCCACACTTAAAACTATTCACTTATCTGTCAGATGGTTGTGTTCTAGGAAAAGGGAGCAAGTGTTAATCGAAAGTCCAAAAGATTAGAGCCTGGGAACTGCAGAGATATTGCAGGGCTTTGCAAGGCTAGCCTTAAAGCTGTACAGAATCACAGCTCATGAGGTTTATATGAGTCAAGCTTATGTGGCTGAGTTACAGCTGTAGATGGATTTGCTTTCCCTTGCTGCTGCTATTCCTCCCAATTCCTCAAAGCTCTCCTCTACCTACATAATCTTTCTCTTTCTGCGCTGTTTCTATTCTCCCTTTGTTTCCTTTGTGCTTTCTCCGTGCTCTTCAGTCTCCTGCTGTCTCCCAGCTCTTGCTAAGGAGAGACAGACTATACGGTGAAGTTCTGGTGCACCTATCACATTAAAATCTACAGGTAAATAGTTGTTTTCTTAAAGATATTATTAAAACTCACTTTGCATGCAGCACTTTCCTATCATGAGTGCTATACTGCTTGTGCTGTTGCTTGTAGCTACTCCAATCAGGAGGTTTGTTGTCATTATGTGTCCTGCTCGTCTGTCTTATACCATTCTCACACATCCACTGCAGCTCATCTGC
>NW_025133286.1:0-1160 GCF_004010195.1 Chiloscyllium plagiosum
ACAGCTTTTCCCCAGTGTGAATCCGCTGGCGAACAAACAAGCCAGATGACTTAGCAAATCCTTTCCAACAATCACAGCGAGTGTACCGCCTCTTCCCAGGGTGAACTCGCTTGTGTCTCATCACGTTAGTTGAACTGGTGAATTCCTTCCCAAAATCAGATCCGGGAATGCCCTCCTCCTGTTACAAACTTGCTTGTGTGCCAGCGGAGCGGATGCATCAGCGAGTCCCTTCGCATGTCAGAGTTGCATGGCCTGTCCATAGCGTGAACCTTCTGGTGTGTCAGCAGATTGGAGATAGCACTGAATCCTTTCTCACACACAAAACAGTTGAAAGGCCTCTCCCCAGTGTGTCTGCGCTCATGAATCACAAGAGCGGATGGATAATAGACTCTCTTCCGACAATGCATATATTTCCAGGCTTTATTCATGCTGAAACTGTTCGCATTCTCTCTACAGGTTTAACAATCAGTTGAAGGCTCGTCCAAACATAGAACATGTGAATGGTCTCTCTCTGGTGTAAATTGTGCAATTTTCTTTTAAGGCTGTTTTAAGTTTTTCTCTCTCTCTCCGTGCACTGAAAGACTCTCACAAGGATGTGGGTGTATCATAATGTTTTTTTGTTAATAGTTTGAAGCAGACAGAACAGAGAAACATTTCTCCCTCCACATTGAAAGGTCCATGATGTTCACGTCCTGACAAATCGAGGGCATTCATGTCTTGACATGATGTTAATTTCCGATTTCTTTCGTCAAATCCTTCCCTTCTATTATCCTGTCAAAGTAGTTTAAAAATATCTCAGTGCAAGATGAAATTTCAAAAGAAAATATTCTAAAGTTGATGCAAAATCAGACTAATTGATAGATTTGTGTTTACTGTTGATGCAGATTCGATGGGTCGAACAGCCATTATTATACTGAATGATCAAATGCTTGTTATAGAGTCGTTCAGATGTACAGCATGAAAACAAACCTTTCGGTCCAACTCATCCGGGCCGAGCAGATCTCCTCACCTAATCTAGTCCCATTTGCCAGCACTTGGCCCATATCCCTGTAACTCTTCCTATTCATGCCCCCATCCAGTTGCCTCTTAAATGCTGTAACTGTACCAGACTCCACTACTTCGTCTGGCAGCTTATTCCAAATACGCTCCATCCTCTGTGT
>NW_025133287.1:0-1160 GCF_004010195.1 Chiloscyllium plagiosum
CTTTACTGAAGTCCATGTATACCACGTCAACTCCCCTGCCCTCATCTACATGCTTGGTCACCTTCTCAAAAAACTCAATGAGGTTTTGTGAGACATAACCTGCCCTTGACAAAGTCATGTTGACTATCTGAAAACAAATTGTTGCTTGCTAGATGATTATAAATCTTATCTCTTATAATCATTTCCAAAACCTTTCCTACAACAGAAGTAAGGCTCACTGGTCTATAATTCCTTGGATCATCTCTGCTGCCTTTCTTGAACAAGGGCACAACATTTGCAATCCTCCAGTCCTCTGGTACAATGACAACTCAAATATCAAAGCCAAAGGCTCTGTTATCTCCTCCCTAGCTTCCCAGAGAATCCTCGGATAAATTCCATCCGGCCCAGGGGACTTGTCTACCTTCACTCCTCCTAGAATTGATAACACCTGTTTGTAATTAGCCTTGATTCTTTCTAGTCTAATATCTTGTATCTCATTCTTCTCCTCTACAATATTCTCCTTTTCCTGAGTGAAAATCGCTGAGAAATATTCGTTTAGCACCTCTCCAGTCTCCACAGGGTCCACATTCAACTTCCCACTTCTGTCTTTGACTGGCCCTATTCCTACCCTAATCATCCTTTTATTCCTCACATACCTATAGAAAGCTTTAGGGTTCTCCTTTATTCTATTTGCTAAAGACTGCTCGTGTCCTCTGTTTGCTCTTCTTAACTCTCTCTTTAAATCATTCCTAGCTGATTCCCCAGTTGCTCCTAATATATATATATAAATGCATTGGGATTCTTCTTAATCCTACTTGCTAAGGACATTTCCTGCCCCTTTTGAGTTCTCCTAATTCCTTGTTTAATTTCTCTCCTGCTTCCTTTATATTCCTCAACTGCCTTGTCTGATTTCACTTGCCTAAACCTTACGTGTGCTTCATTTTCCTTTTTGATTAACCTGTCAATATCTCTTGTCATCAGGTTTTCTGATTCTTGCATCCTTATCTTTCATTCTCATTCTGGTCCCAAACTCTGATCAACTATTCTTTAAAAGACTCCCACATGTCAGACGTGGATTTACCCTCAAACAGCTTTCAGAGAACACCTCTGGGACACCCGGACCAACCAACCCAACCACCCTGTAGCTCTACATTTCAATTCCCCCTCCCACTCCACCAAGG
>NW_025133288.1:0-1160 GCF_004010195.1 Chiloscyllium plagiosum
CTGGTTCCAAAGGCCATAAAAATGCAAACAAAGTTCTAAGCTTTGTCTCTGAAGGGATAGATTTGAAAGTACGGTCACTATAGAAATTTGGATGACTATAATTAAGAGTATTGTCTGCAGTTCGAGTTGACATATTATAGAATGCATGAGAGAGAGTGAAGAGAAGATTTATAAGAATGATACACAAGTTTCTGGCTGTGTATATCAAGGAAGAATTGTTGTGCTGTTCACTTCTCTCTTGAAAAGAAGGATGAATGTTCTAAAATTATGAAAGGTTTTGAAAAGAGAAGGTACAGAGAAAACATTTCACTATTGGATAGAACATAACTAGAGTCTGTCAATATAAGACGGTACCTCAAGAAATCCAAAAGGGAATTCAGAAGAAACCTCTTCACTGAAAGAATGATGAGAATGGGGAATATGTGACCAGTCGGAATAGTTGAAATCTATAATTTAGATGTATTTCAAGGAAACTAGGCGACCACTTGGAAGGGATGGAAATAGAGGATTACAATGGGCGATTTAGATGAGGAAAGATATGAAACACCTTGAGTGGAACATAAGCACTGACATGAACTGATTGTGCCAAATGGTCTGTATTTCCTCTGTAATCCTATGTAGAAAATCATCACTGTATGAAACAAAAAGTGTGTTAAGAACATCGAGAAGAATTACAAAAGTTTCTCACAAAAATGTCTCAAGTGTTCAGCACTGAATGTAAATGATTTTATCACATGGCCACACTTCACTATTTGCTTGATAGCACTGCAAATGTAGTAATCACAGTACTCTTACTAGGAGTAGGAGTAAACCATTGTCCATGCACAAATTCGGGGATTTTAATGACTTATTAATGGCCTCAGGAGGACCTGCCAACCTGGTCCTGGGAATGTTGTGAACACTCTAGCCCTCACGGCTTCTTTCACTCACTTACTCTGATTTCCAGTTCCCGTAATGATCGCCATCATGGACAGGGGACTGTTCCAGTATGCAGATGGGATACCCTGTTATGAGCCATAAGCTAATTCATTAGGAGGGACATCCTGCAGGCGTGTCTCTAGGATGCAGGAGGAGGTCTCCCACACAATGGAGGACCCACCTACTGCGAACAAACTGCCAGCAGTGGTGGGAACAGACTCTATATTGACCACCTGAGTGGC
>NW_025133289.1:0-1160 GCF_004010195.1 Chiloscyllium plagiosum
TCCCTCTCACTGAGAACTGCCTGAGGCAGAACTACACACTTCAGAATATTGCTCTCATATCTGACCCCAAGGTGACCTTCTGATCAGTCATCACAAACATGAGGAATTCCAATCTCTAACATGTTGCTTGTCTCCATCTCACCCCAGCTCCATTGCACTGAAACCTCATACCCATTTCTGTGTTGCTTTAAACTTGACGAATCTGAAACAGAAACCTTGATTCCGTGACTGACCCAGAATCTGGTTCCAGACTCCCCCATGGTGGGACACACCATCTCAGTATTTACCTTGTCATATATGTTTCCATGAGATCACCTCTCATTCTTCCAAAATCCAGTGAGAAGTTTCCCAACTTGTCCAGTCTTTTCTTAAAAGATACTCCCTCCAGCTAAGGATCATCCCAGTGAATCTTATCTGAAATTCTTCTGATGACGTGATATGTTTCCTTAACTAAAGTGTGCAAAGTTGCGATGTTTTTAGGGATACTCTGTGGGATGACTGGGAGGAGCTTGCTGCCCATTGGTCAGAATAGAGATAACTTACCTATCAAGCTGCATGAGCCTTTCACCCCCCATATCTTATTGATGAGGCACAGCGGCAGCACAGAATGAGAGAAAAGGAAGCAAATCCAGCTCTCCACATCTCACTGAATCTTGGAATATTCTGCCCCATGTGAAAAAGATCTGCACTGTTTAGTCACATGTAGTCCCAAGTTGGAAACTCATACAAACCCACATACATTTCCCTCTGAACTAACTGCTGGTCTCCACGTGGGGGGATGTGTACAGTCATCTTGTGCGAGGAGGAGGGGATGGTGTAAGTTTCCAATCTGAACTGACAGTGACGGATTTTATAAACTTGTATTTCAGGATACTACAGGTGGACGTTCAGATGGGCATCTTAGTAACTGTAACATCAACCTCTGACAGAATTACTAAATTCACCAGGACCTGGATGTTCACATTGTGAGAGAGTATTGTGTTACAGCTCATTCCCACTTGCTGCATAAAAGTTATCCTTTGAATCATCCCATTCTCTGAGTTGGTCTTCCACCAAATCTTCAATATGTGTCCTGTAAATCCTTTTATGATGAGCTGACGAGTGTGAAGTTTATCATCTTGATGTACATGTCTTGTGAAACTCTCTATGACAGCTCCGCT
>NW_025133290.1:0-203 GCF_004010195.1 Chiloscyllium plagiosum
TCTTCTTTATGAGATCCTGCAAGGGGCTTGCTACAAGGAACTCCACAGTCTCTGTGGAGCAATTAATTCCCTCGTTCGGCTGTTAACCGATAAGGTGTACCCACGCATGGAGCGGTCGCTGTTCTTATCCATCCAAATCCTTTGCTCTGCAGTTTCGTGTTTTTAGTAGGTTCGGGAATATGCTCCCAATCGGAAAACCTATC
>NW_025133290.1:306-1160 GCF_004010195.1 Chiloscyllium plagiosum
CTGGGACTTCAATGTTGTGGCCATTTCAGAGACATGAACGGAGGACTGAAGGGAATGGTTGTTCCTCGTACCTCAGTTTCGACTTTTCAGTCAGAACAGGAGGGTCGTTTCAGAGAGAGAGATGTGGCATTATTCGTCAAGGACAGTACTATTGTAGCAAAAAGGATATTGGTGAGGACGCGACTGAATCTGCTGAGGTAGAATGGACTGAGATTAGAATCATGAATGGAGAGGTCACCACAAAAATGTTCTAGATATATGTAGGAAAAGATTGCAAAGATGATTCTGGATAGGATCGAAAGTGAGAGGGTAGCTGTTATGGGGAGCTTAACTTTCAAAATATTGATTGGAAATGTTATCGGTTCAGTACATCGGATCGGTCAGTTTTTGTCCAATGCGTGCAGTAGGGTTTCCTGACGCAGCATGTAGACAGGCCAACAAGACGCAAAGCCACATTCGATTTGCTTACGGGTAATGAACTCAGCCAGTTGTTTTCTTTGGAGGTAAGTGAGCACTTTGTTGATAGTGACCACAATTCGGTTATGTTTATTTAGTGATGGATAAGTATGTATGCGTCATGCAGGGAATATGAGGTCGACACAGGGAGTTGGGTTTCCTGAAGAAGTTGAATCTATGACAAGAAGGAGAAGGAGGAGTATGTAAACATGAGATATGAAGGCTGAGGTATGACGCTTGGGAATTAAAAGCTAACCAGGAAGGGCCAGAACAGAGAGCTACTTCGAGCTAGGAGGAGGCATGAGAAGTCTTTGTCTGGCAGGAACAATGAAAATCCTGAAGCTTTTAATTGGTAATTCAAGAATAAAATAATGTCTTGCATATGATTATGGTCTGTC
>NW_025133291.1:0-1160 GCF_004010195.1 Chiloscyllium plagiosum
CAGACTGTTCTGTAGTGTACGGCAGACTGTTCTGTAGTGTAGGGCAGACTGTTCTAAAGTGTATGGCACACTGTTCTACAGTGTACGGCAGACTGTTCTATAGTGTACGGCAGACTGTTGTATAGTGTACGGCAGACTGTTCCATAGTGTATGGCAGACTGTTCTGTAGTGTACGGCAGACTGCTCTATAGTGTATGGCAGACTGTTCTATAGTGTACGGCCGACTGCTGTGTAGTGTATGGCAGACTGCTCTATAGTGTACGGCAGACTGCTCTACAGTGTATGGCAGACAGTTGTATAGTGTATGGCAGACTGTTCTGTAGTATATGGCAGACTGTTCTGTTGTGTACGGCAGACTGCTCTATAGTGCACAGCAGACTGTTCTATAGTGTATGGCAGACTGCTCTATAGTGCACGGCAGACTGTTCTATAGTGTATGGCAGACTGTTCTGTAGTGTATGACAGACTGTTCTATTGTGTATAGCAGACTGCTCTATAGTGCTCGGCAGACTGTTCTATAGTGTATGGCAGACTGTTCTCGAGTGTACTTCAGACTGTTCTATAGTGTACAGCAAACTGTTCTATAGTGTATGGCAGACTGTTCTATAGTTTATGGCAGACAGTTCTATAGTGTATGGCAGACAGTTCTATAGTGCTCGGCAGTCTGCTCTATAGTGTATCGCAGATTGTTCTATAGTGTATGGCAGACTGTTCTGTAGTGTATGGCCGACTGTTCTATAGTGTATGACAGACTGCTCTGTAGTTCACGACAGACTGTTCTGTAGTGTATGACAGACTGCTCTATCGTGTATGGCAGACTGATCTATAGTATATGGCAGACTGCTGTATCGTGTATGGCAGACTGCTCTGTGGTGTCTGGCAGACTGCTCTATAGTGTATGGCAGACTGTTCTATAGTGTATGGCACACTACTCTATCGTGTATTGCAGACTGCTCTATAGTGTATGGCAGACTGTTCTATCGTGTTTGGCAGACTGCTCTATAGTGTATGGCAGACTATTCTATAGTGTACGGCAGACTACTCTATAGTGTATGGCAGACTTTATAGTGTACAGCAGACTGCTCTATAGTGTATGGCAGACTGCTGTATAGTGTATGGCAGACTGCTCTATAGTGTACGGCAGACTGCTCTATAGTGTA
>NW_025133292.1:0-1160 GCF_004010195.1 Chiloscyllium plagiosum
AGGGGGTTACAGAGATAGGGAGGGTGTGTAGGGGCTGGTGGAGGTGACAGAAACGGCTAGGTGTCCTGGCTCCTGCAAAAGTGTATGGGCCCTGACATCATTCCAACAATGGTACAGAAGGATTGAGCTCCAGAACCTCCTGCTCCTCTCGCCAAGATGCGGTAACAAACCCTCGCATCGAGGCAACAGTGTGGGAAATTGGCCAGGTATGTCCCGCACATAAAAAGGACGGCAAATCCAACCCGGCCAATTACCACCCAATCCATCTCCTCTCCATCGTCAGTAACGTGATGGAAGGGCTCAGTGCTGCCAAGCAGCACTCGCTCAGCAATAACCTGCTCAGTGACGCCCAGTTTGGGTCCCCCCCCCGCCAGGGTCACTCAGCTCCTGACCTCATTCCAGCCTTGGGTACAAACATGGACCAAAGGAGGTGAATTCCCGAGGGGAGGGGAGAGGGACAGCCCTTGGCATCAAGGCTGCATTTGACTGAGTGTGGCATCGCGGAGCCCGGGCTAAACTGGAATCAATGAGTATCAGGGGGCAAAGACTCCGCTGGTTAGAGATTCGACCGTGTGTGGCATCGCGGAGCCCTGGAGGATGAACAGGAACTTGAGAGATATTTCTCACCCACAAGGAATGAAAAAGGCAGAATTTATACAGTCCACAGTCTCCAGGAAAAGAAACCCAGCTCCAATTGCTCCGAGATTTAACAATACTGCCACCTACCGGACATTCACCTCAATCAAGACCAAATGTTGGACTGAATGGCAGAACACAGACTGGGAAAAAACACACACGAACCATCACATTTACAGAGAGGCTTTCAGGACAGGCATAACCAAACACAGTCTTCACTATGAGAAAAGAATGTTCGGAAAAGTACAGAACTCTACAAATGTTGCAAACGTCGCTGTTATATTCCCCACAGCAAGTTGCAATGAACAGCACAAAGCAGTAACAGCGCTCCCTCAGCACTGACCCTCCATCAGTGCCCACTCCCTCAGCACTGACCCTCTGACAGTGCGGCACTCCCTCAGCACTGACCCTCCGACAGTGCGGCACTCCCTCAGCACTGACTCTCCAACAGTGCCAACTCCCTCAGCACTGACCCTCTGACAGTGCGGCACTCACTCAGCACTGACCCTCCGACAGGGCGTCAC
>NW_025133293.1:0-1160 GCF_004010195.1 Chiloscyllium plagiosum
GTCAGATCTCTCAGTGGGAGAACATTTCTATGACAGTGACCATAACTGTCTCATCTTTACCATAGCCATGGAGGGGGATAGGAACAGACAGTATGGGAAAGGTATTTAACTGGGGAGGGGAAACTATACTGTTATTTGACAGGAGATGTGGATATATTGGGAATAATTGTTCTACGGGAAAGGCACAGCAGAAATGTGGAGGCTGTTTAAGGAGCACTTGTTCAGAGTGTTGGATAACTTTGTCCCACAGACAGGCAAGGAATGGTAAGGTGAAGGAGCCTCGGAGGACAGGAGCAAAGGAGTTTCTCATCAAAAGGAAGGAGGAAGCTTACTTAAGGTTGTGGAAGGATCTGGTACAGCTTTAGAGAATTACAGGGTAGCAAGGCAAGATCTCAAAAATGGCCTGAGGAGAGCTAGTAGGGGGCACGAAAAAGCCTTAGCACAAAGGATTAGGAAAACCCAAAGATGTTCTGCATGTATGTGAGGAATAAGAGAACGATCAGAGAGGGTAGGGCCGATCAGGGGAAGCGGAGGGAACTTGTTGATAGAACACTGAGGACCAGGTAAATAGGCTTGAACAAGTTGATATTAAGAAAGTGGATATGCTGGAAATTCTGGGAAGCATCAAGATAGATAAGTCCCCAGGGCCAGACCAGATATATCCAAGGTTACTACGGGAAGCGAGGAATGGGATTGCTGCACCTCGGTGATGATCTTTGCAACCTCACTCTCCACAGGGGTAATACCAGAAGACTGGAGGGAGGTGAATGTTGTTCCTCTGTTCAAGAAAGGGAACAGGGAAATCACTGGGAATTACTGACCAGTCAGTCTTACATCTGTGGTGAGCAAGGTACTGGGAAGGATTCTGAGAGGTAGGATTTATGACTACTTGGAAAACATTGTTTGATTAAAGATAGTCAGCATGGCTTTGTGAGGGGCAGGTCATGGATGACAAGTCTAATTGAGTTCTTTGAGGATGTGACGAGAGATGTTGATGAAGATCGAGCAGTAGATGTGGTGTATATGGATTTCAGTAAGACATCTGATTAGATTCTCCATGATAGGATCATTTCAAAAGTTAGGAGGTATGGGATACAGGAAAATTTGGCTGTCTGGATGCAGAATTGGCTGGCCGAAAGAAGACAGCAAGTGGTAGTGGA
>NW_025133294.1:0-1160 GCF_004010195.1 Chiloscyllium plagiosum
ATTTTCTCTGACACTGAGCAATGTTGTTCCTGCGATATTACCACCAAAACTGGACTTTTTCTTGACTATCCAATACTTTCTCACGTAATCTTTAAGCATTGCAAGTAACAGAATGAAAAATAAATCCATCTGATCTCCTGACAAAATGGTTCACTCAGAGGTGATCATTTCCATTCTGACAGGTCAAGTATTTTGCAACCTACCATCTATCAGCACTGTGTGCGAGCGTGTGTGTGTGTGTGTGTGTGTGTGTGTGTGTTGATGGTGCTGTCAGTTTGGATGGTGCTGTGAGCTGCTGTCCTCTGTCCCACCCAGACTGAATTCATGACGGTTATCACCCTCTGCCGCTGTCACTGCAGTAGGGTGAGGAGGCCAGGTGAGGGAGAGATTGTGTCATTTTAAGCACCACAGAGATTGTCAGGCCTGTACCTACATATAGATACCCACAGAGTCAAATACAGATACACAGGTGCGGGGGGTAGGGGTGGGGACGAGACAGATACCTGGCACTCCACCACTGGACTTGTTCCTTTCTGTCCTATTCCAACCTGTTTCTCCTGGAATGCGAGAAAGGGAGGGAGGGAGTGAAGGATGCAGTGGGTGGCCCTGCGTGGGTGGGAGGGACATGGTGTTGTGTCCAGAGGGAGTCAGTCCACAGTGTTGCATCCATGCAGTGTTATTAGAGAGGGAGAAATAGCAGGAGTGAGAGTGGTGGAGCATAAGCCTGGTTCGGGGGTAGGAGCTGTAACAGAAAAATAGTGAGTGTGAGGGAGCAGAGAGAATATGGTGACCCTTATCCTGACAGAGCGTGGAAGGTTATTGTTGCTTATTCTGTATTGCTGGACATTTCTTCAGACCGCAGATACTGCACTGACCTGGGTGCTGAGCTCAGACCATGCTTCGTGGTTCTGGTGGTGTGGCCTCCTCTGGGAAGAGATGGTTCTCCTCTGTACTAGCCCATCCACCAGGACCTCTGTGCCCCTGTCGACAAACCGTGGTGTAATTGTCCCTTATCTGCCATGCTCGGTGCAAACTGTGCAGGGCAGCTGCACACTGAGAAAGCTCAACTGTGTGCCCATTGGCACTTTAAAGATGGTGCCAGTACTAGGGATCACTGAGTATCCGATCAATGGTGAGTAACTCCAGTCATGATGGGTGGG
>NW_025133295.1:0-1160 GCF_004010195.1 Chiloscyllium plagiosum
GGAAGGGACCCACAGGAGCCCATGCTCAGATTGGCCTTAATTGTTATAGTAACAAACACAATCTTGACTTGGGAATTTCAGAGAAGGAAACTAAACGATTCCAACTTGGGGTGAAGGGACAGAGATGGAATTATAATGCAGTGACAGATACAGAAGAATATTTACCGGAAGATGGAATTGAAGTTGAGAGTGAGATGAAGTCATACATTGAGTGGATAAGAAAAGGAATTACACCTGAAATGGCAAGATCCTAATCAGATCAGAGAAAAAGGCCACAAAGTATTCAAACATACAGGCCATCTAAAGTGACAGATATGGCCATTAAAAAAAACTGACACTTCCAACACAAATGATTTTAGCCATTAAGTTGCATAAGGTCTTAGAGAATATTTTGGTCAATTTTGGGAACCTCAACACAGCACAAATTCAGACTGAAAAGTGCAATCTTTAAGGCTTTCTTCGTGTGAAAGTTATGGAGTGACCCGTGGAAGGTCAAGATTCTGGAAAGCTTTAAGAAGGTGATTAATAATTATATGTTGTATTATCAACCAATGGAAAGACAGATGATACAGAAGAATTTTAAAAAATGAGTGACTGGAAGAGACACCATATATTATTAAATAGAAACAGAAACTATAGATTCTCACAGTTGGCAAAGTGTTGGTAGATGGGATTTAGTGAATAACAGGATGAGGATGAGGTTGATGATGATAAATTAACAATGGGAGAGTACAAACAGTGGAGGAGAAAGGGGCTTTGGACTTTTAGGGAAGGGGCAAAATGGGAAATTGAATTCAAAGATGTCATCAGGATCGAGATAATGTTTTTAACATGCTCTGTTATGCATATCATCAATCAGAGATGCTATGGAGCACTATTAACTCAGACCTTTCTTGCTTAATGGAGAAAAAATAATTTTGTGTTCAAACGCAAAAGCTGAAGCTCACCTCACAAAAAACTCTTTTGCTCACACTCTCTACACCTTTCCATTTATTATTCTCAAGATAGTCTGGGAGTATTCGTAGATCTCCTGGATCGTGGCCAAGTTCCTTCAACTTCCTCACCCACTGCATGAACCATCTTCTCAACTTCTAAAGCATCAGGAGCTACAGAAAAGTAAGGTTCTCTTTGGATTTTCAGAGGCACATCCTTTGGAGACG
>NW_025133296.1:0-1160 GCF_004010195.1 Chiloscyllium plagiosum
GGGTTCGCTACATTCACTTGGACCCCATACTTTTTGTTTTTAAACAGTCTGTCATGGGTTCTCTCCTTAAATCCAAGTAAGTCACATGCAGTTACAGGTTAGTGCCTCAGACCGACACAGTCAGATTAATTACACACTATCTTCCTTGAATAAATCCAGACAGACTGTCCTGGAGTCCGT
This sequence comes from Chiloscyllium plagiosum, assembly GCF_004010195.1. Taxonomy (NCBI): domain Eukaryota; kingdom Metazoa; phylum Chordata; class Chondrichthyes; order Orectolobiformes; family Hemiscylliidae; genus Chiloscyllium; species Chiloscyllium plagiosum. The sequence goes on from NW_025133296.1 coordinate 181, forward strand.
GGGACTTCCACAGTGACACTTTATCCACTGTCTCAGAATTCCAGCCTCCATATTTTCAGTCAGTCCCTTGCTCCACATTAAACAAAGCTGCGGTGTTAGCCATTCTCCAGTCCCCCGGCACCATCCCTGCATCAGTGAGGATTGGATAATGTGGGTAACTATATGGCAGGGGATTTTCCCCGGCTTCTTTTAACAGTCTGGAACATTGTGTTACCCCATTTTAAGGATTTGAATCTCCTATAAAATTCTCCGCTCCAAGTTTGTCGATCCCAATATTTAACACTGCATCCGTATTTTGATTCAGACAGAGAGCGGCCTGAACCATCTTATGATGTGGTCAAGTCTCATTTTAGTCCAGTTTTATGGAGTGTTTCTCTCCACAAGGTGAAGTGCATTTTCTCATGATTCAATCGGCAATCTGACTCACTAACTACTCTCCATGCCCATGTAGTCTTCCTCTCATCTGACACTAACACAATGATTTTCCCCTTCGTCATAACAACTGCCCACTGCCTGGATATCCCAGAATGAACCCGCCTCGCAGTTCTAGGTGCCATTATTAAAATGACAGTACAATCTTAGATTGGCAAGCCAAAACTGGCCTGGACATGGCATACACGGTAAACCTGGGGCACCACTTTGTGGCCAAGTCACTGAGGTCCTGGCGGATTGCATGGTGCTGGAGAGGGACATTATCTTCCTCCAGGACTGGCAGGGGAGGCCACAACACCAGACCCTGCCTGCTTGGTCCGAAGCTGACCCCTGGGTCAGTGAGGTGCCAGCCTTCTGGGTGAATTCCCAGCAGTTTAGGAAGGAGGTCAGTGACCTTCTCCTCTCCACCAGGGTAAGTGCAACCATCTGCACTTCGTGCCCTCTCCCTCACTCTCAGTCTGTTACTGCACCCACCTCCCACCAAGGTGCATGTTCTCCCACTCTTCCGAAATGGGGCACCTTCTCTCGGTCTCTCTCTAACCTCTTCT
>NW_025133297.1:0-1160 GCF_004010195.1 Chiloscyllium plagiosum
TTCTTCTGCTCCTCGGATGCTGCCTGACCTGTTGTGCTTTTTCAGCATTACACTCTCGACTCTGATCTCCAGCATCTGCAGTCCTCACTTTCTCCGGGGTGTATAATGTGTGGCCAATCCATTATCCCCAGCTGGCCAAAGATGCAAACTCCATCCATTACCCTTTGAGTAAACCTTTTAAGTTAGACCCTGCTATAGTACTCTGTTAAAGTAGTAAATGATGCTGGCCACAGGAAAGCAAGAATGTCTTGTCATTAAAACAATAACCCTCCCACTTAAAGTCTTTACAGAGTAGGTTTCTTGAGCAGACCTCACAAGAAAAGTTTAGACTTCTTCCACAGACCCGCTTCACCTCCTAATTATGAGGTTCTCTAAGTGATGGCTACGGCAGCCAATTTCACCAGTTGCCCAGTACTACTGGGACACTTTCCTGTGTGAGGGATCCAAATGAGCTTCATGCTTTAATATCTGTGAAACCTCATTTCTGGAGCAGCAATTTTTTCTGACTCACATTGCCGCCTGCAGGAAACTGGCCCAAATTTATCACTGGGGACTTATTACTGAACACATTTTTAAAAATCATTGGAAAATATTAATTGGACAGCCCAATTAAGTTTTACTTTTGAAAGAGCTAATTGTCCACCTGAGCAGCAGTTGACTGCCAGTAACCAGTATTCTATATATTTCAAGTGAGATGCATGACTTCAGCCTTTATCTTTTGTAATATGGGGATTAATAACTTTATGCTACTAGCTAGACTGAAGTGAAGAGAGAATACAATGGGATCTCTATCAGCTGGGCCATCGGGCCAAGGAGCGGCAGATGTAGTTTAATTTGGATAAATGCGAGATGTTGCATTTTGGTATGATAAACACGGGCAGGACTCACACAGTTAATGCTAAGTGGGGAGCGTTGTTATACAGAGAGACCTAAGGATTCAGGTTAATAGTTCCGTCAGAGTGGAGTTGCAGGTAGGCAGGGTGGTAAAGAAGGTGTTTGGCATGCTTGCCTTCATTGGTCAGTATATTGAGTAGAAAAGTTGTCATGTTGCAGCTGTACAGGATGTTGGTGACATCACTTTTGGAATACTATGTACAATTCTGGTCATGCTGCTATAAAAAGGATATTATTAAATTGTAAAGGGCAGAAAAGATTTATAA
>NW_025133298.1:0-1160 GCF_004010195.1 Chiloscyllium plagiosum
AGTGTTAGGTTAAAGGGGTAAATATAGGGGTATGTGTGGGTTGCGCTTCGGTGGGTAGGTGTGGACTTGTTGGGCCGAAGGGCCTGTTTCCACACTGTAAGTAATCTAATCTAACAATACAGGTCCAAATTATATGAATCCAATTAATAAGAATAATAAACTAAAATTTAATCTTCCCATGTTCACACATTCTATGTCTTCTCCACTTTATATCCAATCTTTGTTTTGGTGAGCTCACGTCACAAACGCTTTTCTTCTGAAGATTCTTCTGTGAGAATTTTGAGCTGGAAATACTGTGGCACCTTTCAAGGGTCTTTTTAGAGAGCTTAATGATTTTTGTGAGAGTCTTGTATCTACTGTTCAGAAGGCTCTCTGTTCAAATGACAGTTGGCTCTTCCCTAACTTTTAAATATTGTGGTTTTATATTTATCCCCCTTTGACAAACAAAATTCTTATAAATTGATTGGCTTCCAGGTGTCAAAACAATCCATTTTAAATTTAATTGGTCCTTCGTCTCCAAGTGTCTTTTTAAATTAATTATCCGGCTTTAAACTGTTGTCTGGGTAAAAATGCTGCTTGGCTGTTTGATACAAAATGTTTCTTTTTGGGTGCCATCCCAATTTGGAACCACAAACAAATCCTGCAAAGAGCCTGCAATGTCTTATGGAACAGGCCTGATCACTCAAAACATTTTTGAGCAGGTAACCCAGACCGTAACTCTGCTATTTGTTTCAGATAAGTTTGTAGTGGACATTCCCAGAGTGAAGTGGCTGGTCAGACTGCAGAGGTTTAAACAAACACAATTTATTTACAAAATTATGGAATGAGACTTAACGAACCAAAATTACAATACCCGAATAACTTATCCTACCCAAACCCGACAGGTTATCCCGACTTAATGATATTGTTCCAAAATATTTCCAACAGTCCCAATAAACGAACCCCTCAGCACTCAGAGTAAAAATGACACAAAATGCTTACAGTTTAAGAAATCAGAAGAGCAGAAGGAGGATGAGAGTATACAGTTTCAACTGTGACCCTGATTCAACTAACCCCTGAACTGAACTGACCTGCGCAGCTCGAGAGCTGGCCATGCCCCTTGATTATGCCAGTTTTTTTGAAAAGAGTTGAAAGCTTTCACCTAAAGCATTATCTCTGTG
>NW_025133299.1:0-1160 GCF_004010195.1 Chiloscyllium plagiosum
AAGAGAGCACTTTCAGAGGTATTGAGGGAGATCGATCAGAGGTATTGATGGAGCAGTTGCTGAGGTATTGAGGGAGAACGATCGTAGGTATTTAATAAGCACTTTCAGAGGTATCGATGGAGCACTTTCTGAGGTATTGAGGGAGCACATTCTGAGGTATTGAGGAAGCACTTTCTGAGATACTGAGGGGACACTTTCTGTGGTATTAAGAGAGCACTTTCAGAGGTATTGAGGGAGAACTATCCGAGGTATTGATGGAGCACTTGCTGAGGTATTGATTGAGCAACTTCTGAGGTGCTGAGGAAGCACTATCTGAGGTACTGAGGGAGCACTATCTGAGGTACTGAGGGAGAAATATTTGATGTACTGAGTGACCACTTTCTGAAGTATTGAGGGAGCAATTTCTGAGGTACTGAGGGAGAACTATCTTAGGTTCTGAGGGAGAAATATCTGTGGTACTGCGGGAGCACTTTCTGAGGTATTGAGGGAGCACTATCTGAGGTACTGAGGGAGAACTATCTGAGGTATTGAGCGAGCACTTTCTGAGGTATTGAGAGAGCGTTATCTGAGGTATTGAGGGAGCACTTTCTGAGGTATTGGGGAAGCACTTTGTATTGAGGGAGCGTTATCTGAGGTACTGAGGGAGCACTTTCTGAGGTATTGAGGAAGCATTCACTGAGGTACTGAGGGAGAACTATATGAGGTAGTGAGGAATCACTTTCTGTGGTTCTGAGGGAAAAGTATCTGTGGTACTGAGGTACTGAGGGAGCACTTTCTGAAGTATTGAGGAAGCACTCACTGAGGTACTGAGGGAGATCTATCTGAGGTGTTGAGGAAGCACTTTTTGTGGTATTGAGGGAAACCTTTCTGTGGTACTGTGGTACTGTGGTATCTGATGTACTGCGGGACCACTTTCTGAAGTATTGAGGGAGCACTTTCTGAGGTACTGAGGGAGCACGATCTGAGATACTGAGGGAGCACTATCTGAGGTACTGAGGGAGAAATATCTGTGGTACTGAGGGAGCACTTTCTGAGGTATTGAGGGAGCACTATCTGAGGTACTGAGGGAGAACTATCTGAGGTATTGAGCGAGCACTTTCCGAGGTATTGAGGGAGCGTTATCTGAGGTATTGAGTGAGCACTTTCTGAGGTATTGAGGA
>NW_025133300.1:0-1160 GCF_004010195.1 Chiloscyllium plagiosum
GACGGCCTGGTTTTCTGGTTACTAGTCACTGAATAGAGCCTAGTTTTGTGGTTACCTGCCACTGAAGAGGGCCTGGTGCTCTGGTAACCAGCCACTGAAGAGGGCCTGGTTTTCTTGTTACCAGCCACTGAATAGAGTCTGGTTTTCTGGTTACCAGCCACTGTAGAGGTCCTGGTTTTCTGGTTACCAGCCACTAAATAGAGTCTGGTTTCCTGGTTACCAGCCACTGAAGAGGGCCTGGTTCTCTGGTTACCAGACACAGAAGAGGGCCTGGTTTTCTAGTTGCTAGTCACTGAATAGAGTCTGGTTTTCTGGTAACCAGTCACTGAACAGTGTCTGGTTTTCTGGTTACCAGACACTGAAGAGGGCAAGGTTTTCTGGTAACCAGCCACTGAATAGAGTCTGGTTTTCTGATTTCCTGCCACTGAAGAGGGCCTGGATTTCTGGTTACCAGCCACTGAAGAGGGCCTGGTTGTCTGGTTACTAGTTACTGAGTAGAACCTTGTTAGAAGTCTGAAGAGTACCTGGTTTTCTGGTTACCAGCCACTGAACAGAGTCTAGTTTTCTGGTTACAAGACTCTGAAGAGGGTCTGGATTTCTGGTTACCAGTCACTGAATGGAGCCTGGATTTCTCTTTACCAACCACTGAAGAGGGCCTAGTTTTCTGATTACCAGCCACTGAAGAGGGCCTGGTCTCCTGGTTACCAGTCACTGAATAGAATTTGATTTTCTGGTTACCAGTCACTGATTAGAGTCTGGTTTTCTGGTTACCAGTCACTGAATAGAGTCTGGTTTACTGGTTACCAGCCACTGAAGAGGGCCTTGTGCTCTGGTAACCAGCCACTGAAGAGGGCCTGGCTTTCTGGTTACCAGTCACTGATTAGAGTCTGGTTTTCTGGTTACCAGTCACTGAACAGAGTCTGGTTTTCTAGTTACCAGCCACTGAAGAGTGCCTGGTGCTCTGGTAATCAGCCACTGAAGAGGGCCTGGTTTTCTGGTTACCAGCCACTGAACAGAGTCTGGTTTTCTGGTTACCAGCCACTGAAGAGGGTCAGGTTTTCTGGTTACCAGCCACTGAATAGAGTCTGGTTTTCTGGTTACCAGCCACTGAATAGAGTCTGGGTTTTTGGTTACCAGGCACTGAAGAGGGCCTGGTTTTC
>NW_025133301.1:0-1160 GCF_004010195.1 Chiloscyllium plagiosum
CAGTATTGAACATCCTCAGGGCACAGGATTATTTCCAACCTGTACTGATCATCCTCTTGCAACAGGACTTTTCACACACAGTATTGAACATCCTCAGGCCACAGGATTATTCACACACATTATTGACCTTTCTCAGCCCAGAGGATTATGCACACACTATATTAAACATCCTCAAGCCACAGGGTTATTCTGACACTCTATTGACCATGCTCAGGCCACAGGATCATTCACACATAGTTTTGATCATACTCAGGCCAAGGTATAGTCACACACTAATGACCATTCACATGCCAGAGTATTATTCACACACAGTATTGACCAACCTCAGGCCACAGGAGTATTCACACACAATATTTAATAGTATCAGCCAGCAGGATTATTCACAAAGTATAGACCAGCCTACGGCCACAGGATTAATGCACACACTATCTTGATCATTTACAGGTCACAGGATTATTACCACACAGTTTTATCCATCCTCAGGCCACAGGGGTATTCACAAAGTATTGAACATCATCAGGCCACAGGATTATTCCCATACAGTATTGAGCATCCTCCGTCCACAGGATTACTCACACACAGTATTGATCATCCTCAGGTCAAGGGTTATTCACACACAGTATTGACCATTCACAGGCCAGAGGATTATTCGCACACAGTATTGATCATCCTAAAGCCATAAGATCATTCACACACTGTATTGACCAACTCGAGGCCACAGGATTAATGAACACATTCTCTTTACCAATTAACAGTTCACAGGATTATTCCCACACAGTATTGTCAACCCTCAAGCCACAGGATTACTCTGACACAGTATTGAACATCCTCAAGCCACAGGATTATTCTGACACAGTATTGACCATTCACAGTCACAGGATTGTTCACACATCGTATTGATCATGCTCATGCCAAGGATTAGTCACACACAGTATTGACCATTCACAGGCCAGAGGATTATCACACACAGTATTGATCATGCTCAGGCCACAGTATCATTCACACACTGTATTGACCAACCTCAGGCCACAGGAGTATTCACACACAATATTCAACATTCTCAGCCAGCAGGATTATTCCCACACAGTATTGAACAGCATATGGCCACAGGATTAATGAACACACTGTCTTGCCCATTTACAGGTCACAGGATTATTCCC
>NW_025133302.1:0-1160 GCF_004010195.1 Chiloscyllium plagiosum
ATGCTTTCTTTTATTGGTCAGAGTATCGAGTACATGAGTTGGGCGGTCATGTTGTGGCTGTACAGGACATTGGTTAGGCCTCTGTTGGAATATTGCATGCAATTCTGGTCTCCTTCCTATCAGAAAGATGTTGTGAAACTTGAAAGGGTTCAGAAAAGATTTACAAGGATGTTGCCAGGGTTGGAGAATTTGAGCGATAGGGAGAGGCTGAACAGGCTGGGGCTTTTTTCCCTGGAATGTCGGAGGCTGGGAGGTGACCTTTTAGAGGTTTATAAAATTATGAGGGGAATGGATAGGATAAATAGGCAAAGTCTATTCCCTGGGGTTGGGGAGTCCAGAACTAGAGGGCATAGGTTTTGGGTGAGAGGGGAAAGATCTAAAAGAGACCTAAAGGGCAACGTTTTCACACAGAGGGCGGTACGTGTATGGAATGAGCTGCCAGAGGAAGTGGCTGGTATAATTGCAACATTTAAAAGGCATTTGGATGGGTATATGGATAGGAAGGGTTTGGAGGGATATGGGCCAGGTGTTGGCAGGCGAGACTAGATTGGGTTGGGATATCCGGTCAGCATGGACAGGATGGACCAAAGAGTCTGTTTCCATACTGTACATGTCTAGGACTCTATGAGTGAGCCTCACGTTATACATATTGGCCCCATTCTGGTTCAGGTGCAACCTGCCACAGACTTGCCTACCAATGGACTTCAAGGTGTATACAGCCACTGAGCCTCAGAGTGGGAAGTCCCACACAGAAGCTGAAGAACACATGGGTAAAGGTGCATGGTAGAATAAATGGTCAGCAAAAGGAAGAAATTCATCAGTCTCAGTAAGTAAATTATTAAAGAAACAAATGTACTTACATAGTTGGAGGATTAATGAGCATTCAGAAAATAAATTGACAGCAAGTTTATGAAGAAACAAAGCACGGTGTAGGCTACAAAGGAACTCCACTGGCAGAAGTCCATCACAGCCAAACCAAAGACAGAGTTTGGGGTAAGGCTGCAGAAGCAGCTGACAAACTTAAACACAGACCCCAGCAAACTGGGAGAGTTCCACCTGTAGTGAATCTTGAAAAGGAACAAATATTATTTGTGAGATTGAGGAGGAGAGTTAAAGTGGGAAGGAAGTAGGTTACAGGCAAAATGTGCTGCCTGAAAATA
>NW_025133303.1:0-1160 GCF_004010195.1 Chiloscyllium plagiosum
GCTTTTCCAGCAACACATTTTCAGCTCTGATCAATGGTTTATCCCTACATTGTTCACTGCCACAAGCTGTTAAGCTACCAAAGATCCAATCACAGATGTTGACAGGCAGAGAGCATTTGCCATTGATTACTGGTCACTAGTCCAAAGACCAATCAACTGTTTGTTGCTAGCTGAATCTCCATTCAGCTTTGCATTTCTCTAGCTTGTCTGCACCTTCTCTGACCACTGCTTACACTAGCAGCTATGTAAACAATGCTTAAATGTACTTTCAGAAACATACCATAATCCTTCATGAATTCTCTGGTTCTTAATATAGTTTTTTTTCCACACTTCAGTCCACAATCAAAATGTGGAAAAATAAAAATATATAGGACACATTCTCTTGGCAACAAAATTGCCTGCAGTAACTTCTTCAAGCTTATTTTTAATTCAGTCACAAGATGGGGGTACCTCTGGCTAACCTAACATTTACTGCTGTCCCTAATTGCCCAGAGGGCAGTTAACAGTCAAACACATTGCTGTTGGATCTGGAGTCACATTTGGGCTGACCGGGTGAGGATGACAGATTTCCTTCCCTAAAAGGGATTAGTGAACCAGATGGGTTTCTTTCCCCTCAGTAAGTAAACAATGGCTTCATGGTCATCATTAGACACTAATTCCAGATTCTTTACTGAATTTCAAATTCCACTATTTGCCATGGCTGTATTTGAATCTGGTTCCGCTGTAACATTAGCTGAATTTCAGGATTAATAGTCTAGCGATAATATCATTAGGCCATTGCCTGCCCAAGACTAACAGAATAAGAGTGAAAGTTTTCATCGATTCATAAGATATCTCATTAGTTGTAGTCTGTAGCAGCACAGCTTTAATGACACAAATTTTGGGTTTCTGTTATTCAAATATAGACTCCAGAAATTACTATCCTTACAGTAATGATGGCAAACATTGGCAATATTGTTATAATTACCACCACAGAATATTGGTCAATATATTATAGCAATGTGCTTACCTCCAAGTTCAATATTGATGCTTTTCATCTAAGGACAATTCCTGAAGCAGTTCTTCTGAGTGGGCAGTACCTGAAGGGAGAGAGATTTCATTTCAAAATGACTTAATGCTCCCATTTTATTGATCCAGAAAAAATGACTACAAGAAAAAGG
>NW_025133304.1:0-1160 GCF_004010195.1 Chiloscyllium plagiosum
ACATCCACACTACCAAGCGTCTTTCCATTGACCTAGTATTCTGCATTCCTGTTATTCTTCCCAAAGTGAATCACCTCATTTAGCTGCATTGAACTCCATTTCCACCTCTCAGCCCAATTCTGCAGTTTATTCGTCTCCCTGCAGCATTCTTCCATGCTGTCCACCACTCCACCGACTTTAGTGTCATCTGCAAACTTATTAATCCATCCACCTATGCCTGCGTCCAAGTCATTTATAAAAATGACAAACAGCAGTGGTCCCAAAACTGATCCTTGTGGCACACTACCAGTAACTGAACTCCAGGCTGAATATTTTCCATCAACCACCACTCGCTGCCTTCTTACAGAAAGCCAATTTCTAATCCAAACAGCTAAATCACACTCAATCCCATGCCTCCGCATTTTCTCCAAAAGCCTACCATGTGGAACCTTATCAAAGGCTGTGCTGAAATCCATGTACACTATGTCAACTCTGCTACCCTCATCCACATGCTTGGCCATCTTTTCAAGAAACTCAATGAGGTTTATGAGACACAACCTGCCCTTGACGAAACCACATTGATTATCTCCAATCAAATTGTTGGTCGCTAGATGATTATAAATCCTATCTCTTATAATCCTTGTCCTACAACAAATGTTAGGACCACTGGTCTATAATTACCTGGATCATCTCCTTGACGAAACCACGTTGATTATCTCCAATCAAATTGTTGGTCGCTAGATGATTATAAGTCCTATCTCTTATAATCCTTGTCCTACAACAAATGTTAGGACCACTGGTCTATAATTAACTGGATCATCTCTACTGCCCTTCTTGAACAAGGGCACAACATTTGCAATCCTCCAGTCCTCTGGTACTAAACCTGTAAACAATGATGACTCAAAGATCAAGACCAAAGGTTCTGTCATCTCCTCTCTTGCTTCCCAGAGAATCATTGGATAAATCCCATCCGGCCCAGGGAACTATATTCCTTGGGGACTGGGCTGATCAATCAGTTCTTCCTTGACCAACAACTCAGGTGACCTGAACGTGCTGGTACATGGTATGGAGTGGCCTGGGAATGCCAATGAAACATGGGAGGAGCATATTGTCAAGGTGAGGCAGAAAGTGGGCAGATGGAAACACTGCTCCACTTAAAGTGTTGGGCTACGGGGTGGTTG
>NW_025133305.1:0-1160 GCF_004010195.1 Chiloscyllium plagiosum
CAGGTATTAGCGTTTGATTCGGCTTGCCTCCTCACCTGTTCTGTCTCTCGTTTTATTCTTTACACATTTAGTTCTGAGTCAGCTTCTTGCCAATTCAATTCCCCCTCCATCTCTCCTGTCCCCCTCGTTACAAGACAGCGTGTTACATTCTCTCCAACTAAAATCGTGCGGGGTGGGTGGGGTTGGGGGCGGCGGTTGGTTTCCAAGTCTTCCAACTTGATATATATAAACGTTGCTCCCTATTCTGACATGAGAACGCGGAGATGTTCTGATCCCCAACTTTTGTGCACAGAAACTACTTATTCTGCTCTCTGACACCCCCATCAGTTGTAACTAGTGTCTGAAAAACTTCCTCTCCTTCAAATCTAATCAGCTTGAAAATGTCCACCTCTTATTCCCACTTCAATATTCTGTTTGATTAATCCTTCTGTCTGGAGGAGAAAGTGAGGTCTGATTCCTGAAGAAGGGCTTATGCCCGAAACGTCGATTCTCCTGTTCCCTGGATGCTGCCTGACCTGCTGCGCTTTTCCAGCAACACATTTTCAGCTCTAATCCTTCTGTTTGTAATTCTTAATTAGCCTTGCCATTTCATCGCACATATTTATGTCAAAGATACCGTCTTTCAGCCATTTAGTTAATGAATCCAGAGTTCTTCTTTCCCATTTTTTTTAAATAAAGCTATCGTTTCTTGCTCCTTACTCAGTGTTTCAATTTCAGTCCGTTTATTCATCCTGATATATCTACTAGTCCAGCGTACCTATTATTTCTGTTTCGCAATGCACTCCCTTATGCCTTAGAAGTCGGATAGCACCTCGTAATTTATTATACGTATTCCCTAACTCTACAACTTGCAATCGTCACTTACCAATATATCAACCCCTAAACTTCCTTAGTTTCCACTAATTAATGAAAAGAAAAACTATTGTCGCTCGTGCTGTATCAACTATTCTAGGACTGCATCAGCAAAATGCATTAAATCACGAACGTTCTCTTGAAAAGTCTCTTTCAAATAAGACACTCCTAAATCGCTGCAGAGCAAAATTAAATCAAAACACTCCTGGATTTCTAGCACCGGGAAAAGACACAAACAGTTCACAACCAAAATCCAATTGTGCATACAAACCAGCTGGCAATGCTTACTCTCTCTGTCAAAGACAGGC
>NW_025133306.1:0-1160 GCF_004010195.1 Chiloscyllium plagiosum
GTGTGTATCAGGGATATAACACTCCTGTATATACTATATACACACTGTGTGTTACAAGGGTATAACACACCTGGATATTTTATATACACACAGCGTGTTACAGGGGTATAACTCTCCTGGATATATTATACACACACTGTGTGTTACAGGGGTATAACACTCCTGGATGTATTATATACACACTGTGTGGTACAGGGGTATAACACTCCTGGATGTATTATATACACACTGTGTGTATCAGGGATATAACACTCCTGTATATATTATATACGCACTGTGTGTTACAAGGGTATAACACTCCTGGATATATTATATACACACTGTGTGTTACAGGGGTGCAACATTCAAGGATATATTATATACACACTGTGTGTTAAAGGGGTGCAACACTCCTGGATATATTATATACACACTGTGTGTTACAGGGGAATAACATTCCTGGATATATTATATACACACTGTGTGTTACAGGGGAATAACACTCCTGGATATATTATATACACACTGTGTGTTACAGGGGTGCAACACTCCTGGATATATTATATACACACTGTGTGTTACAGGCTATAACACCCCTGGATATATTATATACACACTGTGTGTTACAGGGGAATAACACTCCTGGATCTTTTATGTACACACTGTGTGTTACAGGGGAATAACACTCCTGGATATATTATATACACACAGGGTGTTGCAGGGGAATAACACTCCTGGATATATTATATACACACAGGGTGTTGCTACAGGGGTATAATACTCCTGGATACATTATATACACACTGTGTGTTACAGGGGTATAACACTCCTGGATATATTATGTAGATACTGTGTGCTACATGGGTATAACACTCCTGGATATATTATATACACACTGCGTGTTACAGGGGAATAACACTCCAAGATATATTATAAACACAGTGTGTGTTACAGGGGTGCAGCAGACCTCGGTATATTCTCTACACACTGTGTGTTACAGCGGAATAACACTCCTGGATACGTTATATTCACAGTGTGTGCTACAGGGGTGCAACACTCCTGGATATATTATATACACACTGTGTGTTACAGGGGAATAACACATCTGGATATATTATATACACACTGTGTGTTACAGGGGTATAACTCTCCTGGATATATTATATACACACTGTGCGTTA
>NW_025133307.1:0-1160 GCF_004010195.1 Chiloscyllium plagiosum
AACTCACTGGCCTCCCAGTAGGACAGAAGAGTGCGTAAATCCCTCCCTAAACACAGCGCAACAAAATGGTCTCACCCTTGTGTGAACTCACCGGTGTTTTTGCACATCGGATATGGTACAGAATGCCTTCTGATTCGGCTCAGGGGAACCGTCTGGGTTTGCCGATATATCTGCAGCTGGATGACTGAATGAACGCCTTGCCGCAGTCAGAGCAGGTTCTCAGCCTCTACCCAGTGTGATCTCGCTGGTGTGTAGTGAGTTGAAATGATTGCCTGAACATAATGCCGCAGTGAGAACTCCTGAATGGTCTCTCCTCTGTTCGAATACGTTAATGGGGCACATCAGTTGCCCAGAATTTCTGTGACATTTTCCACAGTCTTGTCATTTTAAAAGTTCTTTGATCTGGTGAACTCTATGGTCTGCCTGCAGTTGAGAAGATTGAGTGAATCCCTTCCCACACTTGGAGCAGATGAATGGATTTTCCTCAGTGTGAGTGCATTGATGAATTTCCAGTTGAGGTGGGGATTTGAATCCTCCTTAACTGTCCTCATATTTCCATCCTTTCTCCCAGCGTGACTGTGATTATGTCTTGACAGTTCAGATGATTTCATCCACACACAGGACAGGTGCACAGTTTTTCCTCACTTGGTGTTTTCTCCTTCCAGGTTCAGAATTGAACAATATTCCAATCATAAAATAAAAAATCAATCTTTCCAATTCTAATATGATACCTGGTTCTGTTTCCTGACCACAGACTGTCCCCTTCACATATTCTGTGAAGCTAATTGAAGAGAAGGAGAGTGAGTGAGAGAAGCCCACAGTCTGACTGAATGGTCCTCCCTGAGACCTGGCTGCAGGGTGAAGTTCTAGGACATTCCTGAAGAGGGCGCGCGATGGCAACCCCAAAGGACACCGGTGCACAGGCGCCGTATTGAGCACGTTGGAGCATGCGCACATCGACTGAAGGCCCTTTTTTCAGTCTCCAGGTAATGGCGGGGAGAGGGTGGTTCAGGAGGAATAATAGAGCCAGCGGTGGGAGAGGTGGTGCGATCCGTCTTGGTAATGCCGAGTAAACGTCCCGCGAAGTATTAGCGGGTCCCGCGGTTTCAGCCCTGAGTTTAATTTCCGGGACCTGGGCCGTGGCCGGCATTTTGTTTGGG
>NW_025133308.1:0-1160 GCF_004010195.1 Chiloscyllium plagiosum
TACCACTGTGTTCAGCCCGTGTTTTATATTGAGATTACCTATCTACTATGGTGTTCAGCCTGTGTGATATATTGAGATTACCTATCTACCATGGTGTTCAGACGATGTTTATACATTGTGATTACCTATCTACTATGGTTTTCAGCCCGTGTTATATATTCGGATTACGTATCTACCACTGTGTTCAGCCCGTGTTTTATATTGAGATTACCTATCTACCATAGTGTTCAGCCTGTGTTATACATTGTGATTACCTATCTACCATGGTGTTCAGACCGTGTTATATATTGGGATTACCAATCTACCATGGTGTTCCGACCGTGTGATATATTGTGATTAACTATCTACCATGGTGTTCAGACAGTTTTATACATTGTGATTACCTATCTACCACAGTGTTCAGCCCATGTTATACATTGGGATTACCTGTCCACCATAGTGTTCAGCCCATGTTATACATTAGGATTACCTATCTACGATGGCGTTCAGCCCATGTTATACATATGGATTACCTATCTATCAAGGTCTTCAGCCCGTGTTATACATATGGATTACCTATCTACCAAGGTCTTCAGCCCGTGTTATACATTGGGATTACCTATCTACCACGGTGTTCAGGCTGTGTTATAAATTGGGATTACCTATCTACCATTGTGTTCAACCCATGTTATACATTTTGATTACCTGTCTACCATGGTGTTAGACCATGTTATACCTTGGGATTACCTATCTACCATGGTATTCAACCCGTGTTATAAATTGTGATTACGTATCTACCAAGGTGTTTTGCCCATGTTATATATTGGGACTACCTATCCACCACGGTGTTCAGCACATGTAATACATTAGCATTACGTATCTACCATGGTGATCAGTCCGTGTTGTACATTGGGATTAACTATCTACCATGGTGTTCAGCCTGTGGTATTCATAGGCAATCCCAATGTATAACATGGGATGAATACCTTGGTAGATAGGTAATCCCAATGCGTAACACGGGCTGAACACCTTGGTAGATAGGTAATCCCAATGTATTACACGGGTTGAACACCTTGGTTGATTGGGATTACCTATTACCACGGTGTTCAGGCCGTGTTATACATTGGTATTGTCTATCTACCATGGTGTTCAGCCTGTGTTATACATTGGGATTACCTATC
>NW_025133309.1:0-1160 GCF_004010195.1 Chiloscyllium plagiosum
CATAAAAGTCACCACCTTTTCTTCAGTCACACTGTGGGTAAAATAAAGTCAGTGTTGTGTGTTTGGTCAGTCAATTATGTCTGTGTAATGTACAGCAACATTCAGCACCAAATCTAGGCTATGTATACCTATGTGATGCTATAACAATGGAAATGCTTTGTGTTAATTAAAGCTTAAGACATTTGTCTCAACAAGCACGTGATATTTATCATATACTTTACGTGAGCTAACATATATGCCAGTCTCATATTAAAATAGTGCTTGACCCAAGAAACCATATCATGGTGACACATTATTTAACATTTCAGATCAATTTTTTTTATTAGAACTGGGGAAAGTTAAAGATCGAATAGACTTTGAGCAAGAGGTAAGAACAAAATTAAGATTTCTGATAAGGTGGAGGACAGGAGAGATTGAATGATAAAAAGAGTTACTTCCATGGGGTAGAAGGGAAATGTGGTAGGACAAGAACAGAAACAAAATGAAAGAATGTCTGGAGCACGTGTGCTACTGCAATTAAAGGCTAAAGCTCTCAACTGCATTTTGTGGTTATGATTTGTCGTCATCACAGCCTCCATACCCACTTTGTTGGCCAGGAATCCACACTGAACACCAGTTCTCCAACTCTTCTTATGAGGATTATGACTTCACCATTGACCATCAAGCCACCATTTTGAAAGCAGATGCTTCCCTCATTTCTTCATAAGCAAGTTTGAGGAACCAAATGGGCTCCTCCTGTTCCTATTTCTTATGATCTTTATGGGGTTCTCGGAATTTTCCCTGAACAGCTTCTTCCTGCTTCCCAAGATCAATAACTAGCTCTGCTCTGGTGGACACAACCTTCCTGCCCCAGTAAATTAATTTCTTCCAATTTTGACTCCATTTATCTCTCTCCAAACTGTCTGCATTAGGGGATTGCAAGAGGAGAAGAGGGAGCTGTGGGGTCATGTAACTTACTATGTACATTTAACCCACTTCTAACTATCCCATATGCCGCACTTCTAAACATTTCTTACATTTTTGGCATAATAAAATTTATCAGTGTTGAGACCTTTGCTATTTGTGGTAAATATAAATGATTTAAATTTGATTGCAGGATTATGTGAAATTTGTTGGAGTGTTAAATTGTGAAGAGGATCAACTTACATTGCAGGAATGTA
>NW_025133310.1:0-1160 GCF_004010195.1 Chiloscyllium plagiosum
GTGATGAGTAACAAATGCTGCCCTGGCAGAGATATCGACTTCCCATTGAATAACAAATTTGAAGTTTAAACCAAATAAAAGAAGATGCTGAAGATCTGAAATTGCATAAAAAATGCAAAGCAAAGAACAGAAAGTGCTCGGAGCTTTCCTGAACTGAAAACAGTTGGAAAATTGTGTGAATAATGCTGGTGACAGGGAAGTCTGCTTTGAAAGGGAGAAGGAGTGAGCTAAATCGATAGAGAAAGAGAGAGATAGAAGAAAAAGAGCAAACAACAGGAATGATGATCAGCTGGGATGGAAATAAAATGTGAGATTCACCTCATTTATTTTTGGCTTTTCCCATCTTCCTGAATGTCTTGCCCATGCCAGTACATCTATACCCTGCTTTTCAAAAAATCGCTTTTTGCCACTTCCCTTTCCGAAAAATCTCCATTACGTCCTGTTTTCGCTAACTAAAAGAAATCCGAAGAGGATTTTCACTTTTACCAAGAAAGATGATTTTTTTCCCCACATAAATTAATGCTACTTCACTTTATGCCATATCAGCTTATGAAAGGTTTTGTCGGAACACTCTACTTTCAGATACTCAGGGAAACTATATATATCTAAGATCATGTTTAAAGCGATTTGATCCCAACTGTCTGTCTTCCCTGAGTGTCGTCATCTTCTTATATTTATTAATGGGATATAGGAATCGCTGGCTGAGCCAGCATTAGTTCACTTATTTGATTGCCCTTGAGAAGACCTTGAGCCTCAATGCCACTTAGACAGAGTGAGGCACACAAGGTGACAGCTGCACAGGAGGTGTGCAAAGCAAGAGCGACTTTCGCAAGATTAATATCATTTGAAAAGTTAGAGACTTCAATTCGCCAGTGTAATTACGGTGGGGAAGAAGGTGTTCCTCAGCATGCTGGTCCATGTTTTCAAGCCTCTGTATCTCCTCCCTTTTGGAAGAGGTTGTAGGAGATCATTATCAGTTTTGGAGAGATATTTGATGCCAGCGAAAGGCTGGCAATGAGAAGTCAAAATGGATGGAAGATTGTCTTCCATGATAGTCTGGGCTGTGCACACAACAGTCTGTAGTTTCTTATGGTCATGGGAAGAGCTGTTACCGTCACACTATTATACACGTGAATAGAATGCTTTCAGTTGCCAGTATG
>NW_025133311.1:0-1160 GCF_004010195.1 Chiloscyllium plagiosum
TAATAGCAGTCCCGGGGTGTATTATAGAGAATAGTAGTCCCGGGGTGTATTATAGAGAATAGCAGCCCCGGGGTGTATTATAGAGAATAGCAGTGTCGGGGAGTCTGAAAGAGAATAGCAGTCCCGGGGTGTATTATAGAGAATAGCAGTCCCGGGGTGTATTATAGAGAATAACAGTCCCGGGGTGTATTATAGAGAATAGCAGTCCCGGGGTGTATTATAGAGAATAGCAGTCCCGGGGAGTATGAAAGAGAAAATAGCAGTCCCGGGGAGTATTATAGAGAATATCAGTCCCGGGTGTATTATAGAGAATAGCAGTCCCGGCGTGTATTATAGAGAATTGCAGTCCCGGGGTGTATTATAGAGAATTGCAGTCCCGGGGTGTATTGGAGAGAATTGCAGTCCCGGGGTGTATTATAGAGAATAGCAGTCCCGGGGTGTATTATAGAGAATTGCAGTCCCGGGGTGTATTATAGAGAATAGCAGCCCCGGGGTGTATTATAGAGAATTGCATTCCCGGGGTGTATTATAGAGAATTGCATGTATTATAGAGAATAGCAGCCCCGGGGTGTATTATAGAGAATTGCATTCCCGGGGTGTACTATAGAGAATTGCAGCCCCGGGGTGTATTATAGAGAATAGCAATTCCCGGGGTGTATTATAGAGAATTGCAGCCCCGGGGTGTATTATAGAGAATAGCAGTCCCGGGGTGTATTATAGAGAATAGCAGCCCCGGGGTGTAATATAGAGAATAGCAATCCCAGGGTGTCTTATAGAGAATAGCAGCCCCGGGGTGTATTATAGCAAATAGCAGTCCCGGGGTGTATTATAGAGAACAGCAGTCCCGGGGTGTATTATAGAGAATAGCAGCCCCGGGGTGTAATATAGAGAATAGCAATCCCAGGGTGTCTTATAGAGAATAGCAGCCCCGGGGTGTATTATAGCAAATAGCAGTCCCGGGGTGTATTATAGAGAATAGCAATCCCGGGGTGTCTTATAAAGAATAGCAGTCCCGGGGTGTATTACAGAGAATATTAGTCCCGGGGTGTATTATAGAGAATTGCAATCCCGGGGTGTATTATAAAGAATAGCAGTCCCGGGGTGTATTATAGAGAATAGCAGTCCCAGGGTGTATTATAGATAATAGCAGTCCCGTGGTG